>NW_028135424.1:0-177693 GCF_964662115.1 Mustela nivalis | reverse complement strand
CATAAAGAAGGCTTAAAGGGCACTCGTGTGTTCTTTGTTTTTCAGGCCATAAAACTAGGAACATCTGACACAAAGTGTCCTTTTAAATACTCTGAATAATGTATTGGGCTTTTGCTTACAGCAGGGTTCTATTGTTTTTTGACACTTTATTTCTACAATTAGGCAGTGGCTTTGGAAACACATTAAAGACTCCTTCAAATAACACTTTAATCCAAATCCCATATGGAATAGATTTGGAATACTTAACTCTGAACTTTAGCATCTGAAAGAAAAAGAGAGACAGAGAGACAGAGAGAGAGGAAGAGGAAGGGAGAAAGAGAGACTGTTAGGGAAGTAGCACGGATCACTGGCAAGAAAAAGTTCTGAAATCCAAAAATGAGTATTAATTTCACCTCTCCAAGTGCTTCACTTGGATCCAAAAATAAATGAAATCATCCTTAGGCTGTTGTCTCCTAACTCCAAAACCCAGAGATTGGGTTTAACTGATGCATCATCAGATAAAACTAGATTAGGTTGCATTATTTAAAAGACAGTAACAAAAGTGGTATAAACACATAATAAAAGCCTGAGTCAGGCAGCTGAGGGCTGATCTGGTCAAGCCACAGGGTAGGGACAGGGGCTTCTACTTTGGGCCTTCTCCATCCTTGATTTGCTAACTCTTGGTGTAAGATGATTCCTTACACCATGTCCACATGTCTAGCTGCCATGTCCACATTCCAAACAATGAGGAAAAGGAATAGAGAAGCAACATGTTTCCTTCCTTAAAGAAGACTTTGAAAGTCTCAACACACCTTCCATATCACATTTCATGGTCTAAACTAAGTCACGTGGTCACACACCTCTGTCACAAGGAAGCAAGCAAAGGTAAACTTTTACTAAGCAGCAAAGTGCCCAGTGTTACAAACAAGACAGCCAGCCCAAAGTGGAATTAGTTATGCTAAGACTCCCATCACCAAACCAAGACTTCATTACAGTTCCAGTTCTGCCAGAAACAGAATCTTAAACCAGTCAGTCAGGACTCTCCTGATCAGCACTGTTAAAGAATCTGTCTGATAGACCCCAGCCATCCCCCAAAGGAAAGTAAAATTGCAATAACCAGTTCACTTTTTTACTGCTTCCTCCTTACCACTCACTTCTGCCTATAAAAGTTTTTCATTTCATACAGCTTCTCAGAGCTCCTTTTTTTTTTTTTTTTTTAATCAGTCCCTTGCCTTTGATTTGGGAAGTAAAGTAACTATAAGTGTATTATTCAAACAGCAAATATTTACTGAGAACATGTGTGCTCATGATATGTTTGGTGTCCATTCTGCTCTTTTTTTTTTCAATTCTTTATTTAAATTCAATGTACTTAATATATACTATATTATTAGTTTCAGGGATAGAATTTGGTGACTCATCAGTTGCATGTAACACCAATTCACAACAATATGAATGGACCTAGAGGGTATGATGCTAAGTGAAATAAGTCTGAGAAAGACAGACACCACATGATCTCACTCATACATGGAATTTATGAAATGAAACAAATGAACATAAAGGAAGGGCAGGAAAAATAAAATAAAATTAGATGAAAATGGAGAAGCAAACTATAAGAGACAATGAACTCTAGGAAAATCAGAGCTACTTTTTACCAACTAGATTGGATGCTGCCTAATTCAAACTGATTTTTACTCAAACTTTAAAAAGTTACAACGTGCCTCAGTTTTATCTTTTAACACCAGCCTAGCAGGAGGCAGAGAATGGATTTAGGGAGGCAAGTGGCAATCTCTGCCTATGGAAATGAAAGCCTCCCTTCTAGAATATTGAAATGTGTCAGTGACATGTAACACTTTCTCCAAATATGGCATTTAGACAACACTGCACAGCTCTAAGCTCTTTTCTCTCTTTACCCTAGCCCTCCCTTACCTGTACCACTGTTGACATTTTCTACCAGCACCATCCCTGAGTCGGCCAGTTTCCTTCAGGTTTGCAGCAGATTATCTAAGTTACCTGCCTTGTTTAGGGGTATGAAATTAGAAGATGCTTTATAGGGAAAAACCTACCAAAACATCAAAATGTAATAATAAATACTAGAAGTAGCTAGTAGTGCAAACTGGCAAGAGACAGAATTCACTTCTGAAACCATTAGAGTGAAGATCCAGGAGTGAATGGAGAGGTGTGATGATGCTAACAAGAGGAACAAGAGGCCAGAGACGGCTGCAGCTGACACGTTGTACGACACATGTGATTCACCCCAGCAGCATGAGGGCTACGCCCACCCCTGCATCAGCTGTCTCGCTTCATGCTCACAAGAGCCCTACAAGACAAGTATGCGTGCGTGTGTGTGTGTGTGTGTGTGTGTATTTTTTTTATCACTATTTTACAGATAAGGAAATTGAAGTTCAAAGAGGTCTTGAGACTTGAGGTCCCACATGAAGTAGATGGAAGAAATAAAATGAAAAGAGACTCAGAAAGGGTCACAAAAGTTACTGACCAGTAAGATGGCCCAGAGGAGCGAGCTCTTGCATCGAGACAGGCCACGGTGAGGAGCAGGGACCTCTGCTGAAGAGACACCACAAACCCAGGGCAGCCTAGCAGAAAGGGAGCCAGGAATCATACTTTGAACTCTCTCTCAACACTTCTCAACACTTCTGCTGATCTCCTGCAGGTACCCCTGTTGGATGAAGCAAAACAGAAGTCTAAGTGCAAGGAGTTCTCAATATAATCTACATAGGTGAGCGTCCTAGGGCAGAAAGCAAGGTTGAAAGCAGAGGGCTGAATCTGGAGGGGCAAATAAGATTCCAGCACAGAAGGTGAGCCATCACTGTCTTCTCATTGTATTCAAGGACCACAAATAAGTAATATAACTTTGCTCATTTAACCATAAAATTTCCTTTCCCATTGCCCCACTCACACCTATACAAGCAGGTCAGAATACAGGATGTGATTCAGCACCCTCTCAATACCAGCAGGTAACAAGTTAGTGCCTTGGCCCACTACATCTAAAGATTTCCAAAACCTGAGCCAGACTATATGAGAGAGGCAATTGACTCTCTTATTTTTTAAATTCTGTTGGGAGCACAACTTATATAATTTCTTCCATAGTTTGAAGATACTCAAGAACTTTCTCCTATTTTCATTCCTCACCCTATGCCCCCCCCAATCTCACATGCACAGGAGATGGTGGCCGAGGGACACACTGAGGCAAAGCCCAAGGGCCATGCTCCGGCCCCTATGTCCCAGTGAGGTACACCACCTGCTCTGGGCCAAGCTCAGGGAACACATGGACTCCAGCCCGGCATATTTGATTACAACTAAAAAGGCACCCTTGTTTTCCTAAGAAATTAAAAAAAAAAAAAAAAACAAACCTTTGTCCTATTATATGATTCATCTATTTACCAATGCATCTTCTACTTAGGTTTCTTAATTCTTATCTTAAGGGAAAGAAAATAACAAGGCAGCAACATTCTTCAACTCACTATTTCCTAACTTGAACACATGTCTCTACCGAGATCTTTCCCATTGGTGAGCAGGTCTCTATTCCATCCTCTAAAAGTGATCTGTTTTCCCTTTTTCTTCTCTTTTGCATACCATCTTCGTCCTTACACTGCCCTTCCCAAATGCCTGCTTTTCTGGTCTTTTCTGGCTCAACATTTACTTCCCACCTACTCATTTTTTTTCCCCCAAGAAAGCCTGCTTAGACTAACGCATTCCCCAGAGGAGTTTTGTTTTACTTTAAATTTCCATAGCAACTATCCTCATCAGCAAAACACTAAACACTATGGACCCTCAGTATCTATTAGTGCTGCCTAAATTTTCCTTAGGCTATTTAAGAAATTCAGTATAACAATTTTTGTATGGAAATCAGCCTGGGTTTTTTTTTTTTTTTTTTTTTGAGGATATACTCTTCCACTGTATGAATTTACTATTGTTTTTAATCAGTTCCCTATTGGTGGACACTTAGATTCCTCCCTTCATTGTTTCACCATTATGAACAAAGTTGTGTTAATCATAGTGATAAATATCTGTGCCCCTTTGGGAGTATTCTGTAGAACAGATGCTGAAGACTGGATTTCATAGGTCAAACAGTTTACCTGTTTATTAGTTTAAGAGATACTACCAAATTCCTTTTTAAAAATGTAGTAGCCATTTGCCTCTTATCTTGTTTACACTGCTCTCATATCTCTCCACAACCTGCCTTGCAAAACTGGATACTACTCATCATTAAAATGTTTTCTCAGGGGCGCCTTGGTGGCTCAGTTGGTTGAGCGACTGCCTTCAGCTCAGGTCACCATCCTTGAGTCCCGGGATAGAGTCCCGCATCGGGCTCCCAGCTCACGGGGAGTCTGCTTCTCCCTCTGACCTTCTCCTCGCTCATGCTCTCTCTCACTGTCTCTCTCTCAAAATAAAATGCTTTTTAAAAATAAAAAATAAAAAAAAATGTTTTCTCCATCTCTTCAGTAAAAAATAGTGTCTGACTATATCCATTTGGATTTCTATGATTAACAGTAAGATGGAGCAGTTTCCCACTGTTTATAGACAGTTTGCATTTTTTCTCCAACTTGCCACTTAGCTTTTTCCATTTTCTTCTTAGAATATCTTTTTCTCATTGACTTACATATATTCTCCATATTGTATAGATTAAGACTTTATTTCAAGCATATGTCTGTCATTTATTTCAATATTTTCTCGTCGTCTTGTGCTTGCCATCGATTAATTGGTTTCTTTGTAGATATGAATTTTGAGTTTTTACGTGGTAAAGTAGGTGAACCTCTTTAAATCTCCTCATAATTATAAAAATATGAAAACTTATAAATGCATAAAACTTCTCTCTCTCTCTCCCTCCATCCCTCTCTGTCCCTCCCTCTTCCCACCTGCCACCCGCCCCCATCCACATAGTTCTGACATTTTTATGGAAAATCTGGAAACTCTGCTTCGGCTTTGGAAATGTTCTCAAATTATTTAATAATGTCCTCCCCTCTATTTTCTCCATTCTCACTTTCTGAAACATCTGGAAATCTTGAATTGGTCCTTTAAGTTTATTTTCTTTTCTCTCTAATCTATCTTTTGGTATGTTTGCCATAGTTTCTGGGAGATTGTCTCAATTTCATCTTCCAAATCTTCTACAGAGTTTTTAATTTGTTTTCATATTTTTAATTTCCAAACCACCTTATTTTTGGCTTTTAAATGTTTTGTTTTTATAGCTTTCTACTTTTTATACCATCAGTGGAATGAATACCTTATCTCTCCAAGGATATTAATGAGACTAAGTCTGTTCCATTTTATTTTTTAGGTTTCCATCTTCTTGCTTAGTTTCTGTTTTCCCCAGTTGGTTTAGTCTATATTTTCCCTCTTCGTCTCTGGATTCAAATCATAATTTCCTTTAAGTATCTCATGATCCTTGCCATCCACTCACATTTAAGAACAAGATGCTACAAAGCTGAGTATATGCTCTGTGCATGGGCCCTCACTCTCAGGGAGATCTGCCTTTGCCACCATGTCAAGGAAGCCTCAATGTTAGCCTTTTTTAAGTCATTTCTAGGGATGATAGGGGGCCAGGGTAGGAGGGCATAATCCTATCGAAACATTCAAACATTGGGAAAGATGGTTGATGGTCTCAACAGTCAGGAAGTAAACTTTCATTTAACCCCTTATTTTCAACCCTCAACTGTGTCTAGTGTTCCCCAGGCCAGACCCTCTGATTGTATATATTGGACAATAAGCCTCTAGCCACTGCCTGGAAAGGATGGGGGCAGGCTGCAGCTACATGGAATGGGTTTAGATCTAGGAGTCTACTACCTATAAACAAGTTTCAACCTACTATACTAAACTAACCCTTGCCTTGACCTCTTACTTCCAGGGTGCTTGGCACTCTACCAGTTCCTGACACTAGGGAGTCCATGATGTGTATCAGGTTTCTTCTCCACTTTCCTTACTGCTTATTTAAAAATCAACTCCTCTCCTCTAACACAAGAAACAATAAGTGTATATGAGGGTGTGGGGGAAAAAAGAACCCTCTTGTACTGTTTGTAAGAATGCAAACCAGTGCATCCGTTCTGGAAAACAAAATGGAAGTTTGTCAAAAAGTTAAAAGTAGAAGTACCCTACAGTCCCATAATCACCCTACTGGGTATTTACTCCCAAAATACAAAAACATGAATTCAAAGGGATACACTCACCACTAAGTTTATAGCAGCATTATTTACAGAACCCAATCTATGGAAGGAGCCCAGTGGCCATCAATAGATGAATGGATAAAGACGTGGTATATATATATACAATGGAATTACTCAGCCACAAAAAAGGATAAAATCTTGCCCTTTGCAATAACATGGATGGAGATACAGAGTATAATGCTAAGTGAAATTAAGTCAGAGAAAGACGAATACCATTCAATCTCACTCATATGTGGAATTTAAGAAACAAAACAAATGAGCAAGGATAAAAGAATCAGAGAGAGACAAACCAAGAAGCAGACTCTTAACTAAAGAGAACAAACTGATGGTTACAAGAGGGGAGGGAAGGTGGGTGGGAGGGTGGGTGACATAGGTGATGGGGACTAAGGAGGGCACTTGTGATGATGAGTACCAGGAATGTATGGAAATGCTGAATCACTATATTGTACACCTGAAACTAATATAACATTGTATGTTAACTGTACTAGATTTTTTAAAATAATAGAATTTAAAAATAAAATAAAATAATTAAATATATTGCATGGACAAAAAAAAAAAAAAAATCAGCTCCTCTGTTTTGTTAGATCAGCAACCCCTTATCCTTCTGCTTTCCAGCTCTGAAAATGTTGTTATTGTCTCCTCTCCAGATCGATTTTTCCTTGTGGGATTATAGCTTTAAGAAATATTTTAGGAGGGCATGTATTACATGGAGCACTGGGTGTGGTGCATAAACAATGAATCTTGGAACACAGAAAAAATTAAATTAAGATGTTAAAAAAAAAAAAGAAAGATTTTTCCTATAATTACAATGGGTTTTCAAAATGGAGTGGAGAATAAAAAATGTTTGTTTCACCAACTTTAAAAACTCCTTAGTATCAAATTTTAACATATATATTTAAACACCTTTCCCTATAAATCTCCAGTGTTAATGAGTATGTACATCCCCTCCTCCTACACATGCCCACATACACACAAAAAATGAAAAGAATAAGAAAAATATGTGAGCACACTTGCTAATTTCTTCTGTACTTTGTCTCCTGAGTTAAAATCACGAGAATCAAATTCTGGATTTATTATTCTTCCATCATGTTGTTTACACAACATTGGGATAAATGGGCAATAAACAAGCAAGCATGTAACCAAATGTTATTGTTTCACATAACTATGTTGTCTCTATAAAATAAAGGAAAGTAAGGAACAGAAGTGGGGCGATATTTTGGATAATGTGCCAAGGAAGCTCTTTCTAGAGAAGTTATGTCTGTGCAGAAACCTACACAATGTAGCACAGCAAGTTGCGTGTACTAATGATATCTAGTGATAATCAGCATTCATTGCCACTTTCTTCTATGCACTCCCCCATATTACAGAGGCTGGAAATCTACATTTCTTACACTTCCTTGCCAGCAGGTTCTGAATACAGTTAGGTTCACCCAATGTGATGAATTACTGTGAGAGCTGAAATGTGCAAGGGAGGAAATAGGCTCATACCAGCAGGGGCCACTGGTCTTCGTAACCTATCACCCAGAAGAAGCTGGTGCTTTAGAATGATGGAATAGTCTGTTGAAAACTTAATTACACTACTACCCGAGAAACAGCACCTTCCCAGATTGGTGTAGTATATGGTCCCAAAAAACATTCAACAAATGGCATTGTTTCTACCCTAGTCACAGTAAGTCCAGAAGCCAAGGATAGAAATAGAAGTGGCTTCTCTTATTAATATAATTTATGAACCAGTCATGTAATGTTCAGCACCTTCCTTAGTCTTCTGCAGTCCACTAGACAGAGGTACTGATTTCCATGGGAAAAAGAGTCCCACCAGAATACATGACAACTAACTGTTCCATTAAATGGGAAATTGCACCTGGCCTCCTGTCATTTAAGACCTCTTATGCCACTGGACCAACCATCAAAGAAAGGGATACCTCTCCTCCTGGAATGAGTCTTCATACTAATCAAAGGAAATTAGGGTTGCTATTGATCAAAGGGGCAGAAAAAATGATGTCTGGAACACAGGGGCTTCTCTGGAGCACCTTCTACTATATCTGTGCCCTGTAATAAAAGGTTTAAAGTATAAATAAGATACCTCATGACTCAGACCCTAATGAAATCCAACATAATCAAGACCACTGAGCACTCAGAATTTTCAAGAGACAATCTAGCTAACTCATCAGGTAAAAAATAACCAGACTGAGTTTCTGGGTGAGGAAAATATAATACGAAAGAAGACAGAAATTCTAACTGCAGCTTCATGACCACTTGAAACAACAAGGACTGCAGTAACTATACACATTTTCTTCCTTGTGGTTCAAGTTTATTTATTAGCTTGATCAATTTCCCCCTCTTTTTTCTTAATGTTTTATGTAATTTTTAGATTATATTTGCCTTCTTCTACTCTAAAATGAGCTCTTTTTTTCCAAAAGAAATGTCAGGTGGAGTGTGATGAATGTGGAAATGTCATTCTGAAATAGAGAGATGAAGAAGAGAAAAAAAGAATTAATAAAGAAGACACAAAGGCTGCTCAATGGAGTAGAAGAAAAGCGCTCTAGAAACCAAGAAGAAATACAAGAAGGGAAAGGTCTCTTCTGTACAAGGCTGCTGAGAGAGTCTGAGGAGATCAAAGTATTGGTCACTGTATTTTACAAATTGTTGATTATTATTGACCAACTAAGAGTGGATTTTGTGACGTATGTGGTTTAAAAACCCGACAAAACTGGGTCAGATGTAGAATAGGAGAAAAGAAAGTAAAAACAGTGAACATAGATACTTCTTCCAAGAAATGTCTGTTTTAAAGGGAAGGAAAGCTACAGGAGTTCAGGGCTGATACATAGGGTAACTGAAGGGGAATATGGTGTCAAGGAAGGACTTTTTCAACACCAAGAATATTACATTTTAGTAGGCTTTGGGAATGATCTGGGAGAAAAAAATTTTGATAATACAAGAATGAAAACCTCAGGGAAAGTCCCAGAGTGGAATGGAGCCTAGTAGGTAAGTAGTAATTGAACCTGGTTGAGAATATGACAATTTGTCCATTGTTAACAGGGGGCAAGGCAGAGAACATGGTACAGATACAGGTATGTTAATAGATGGAAATATTCAAGGTTAATTATACTTCCTTTTTTATTTCTAACGAAATAAGAGTCAAACATCAGCTACATAAGGATGGGCAGAGAAATTGGAGGGTTGGCTTAAGAGAAAGAAAAAGAATGTGATGCCTGGGTGGCTCAGTCAGTTAGGCAGCAGATTGTTGATTGTGGCTCAGGTCATGATCCCGGGATTGTGCCCTGCTTTGAACCCTGAGGCAGGCTCTGCACTCCATGGGGAGTCTGCTTCAGGATTCCCCCTGCTCAGTCTCTCTCTCTAAAAAATAAATATGTAAATCTTTTAGAGAGAGAGAAGCTATGAAATACTCATCAGGAAAATGGAAAGGCAAATTTATTGGAGATAACATATGAGAATTATTGAGCAATAATGACAAACATGCATGAAATTTCTGGTTTTAAATACAAAATCCAGACCAGTTGGCAAGACTATGTTTTACTCTATCTGTATTCAGCTGCTTAGATGTAAAGAAGTTGGAAATTTGGATTTAACTTGGGGGTGGAAGCGTTTTTCCCAGGTAAAAAGCAGAGATAGAAAGGCGTTTGAGCATGTATACAGCTGGATGATCATGATGAGGAACCCCAGCATCCAGCCTAGTCAGAAGAACAGTGAAAACAGATGGGAAGCAGGTGGTAAGACAGAAAATTTGGCAGATTAGAAGACTAAAGGCCCTAGAAGACTGAAGGGGTCAAAGTATTGTTGCCATCAAGAGGTCGTAATCCCTGAACAATGAGATTTCAAAGTTGGTACAGTGGTTGTATATGACAAGATCTAAAAGATGACCACAGGAATGGAGAAAATGATTACGGAAAATGAGAAGGTCCAAGAACTAAGTGGATAATGAGAACTAGGACGTATGAAGAGGAAGAGAGCAACTCTTCAATGAAGGAGCAAGAGTCACAGGTGGTGAGGGAAATTCTGCTTATAAGGAAAAGTAGCAATGGGATATGGTTTGAAGTTGAGGCCCTTCAAAAAAACTAGGATTTTTAGGGAAGAGGACTTTCTGAGAACAGCAACCAGAGATAAGAGGATTTGCCTAATTTCAAGCTCTTGTTCTGAAAGAGCTTTAGAAGAAGAAACATTCCCTCAGGATATCGCCAAGTTTCAGAAGAAAAAAAAAAAGTAATTTTACCACAATTAATTTTTAAGTCAATACACAGGTTTCAGTCTCCCCATTTTAAAATCACCTTCTCATTTCAAGAGGCATTCTTGAAACATATCAAATATTTGGATATAAGCTAAAAAATAAGGTTTCATTATAGTTTACTAGGCATTTGATACATAAACGCTTTTATCTGAACCAACAAAGAAATTATATTACTTTACTATTATTATCTTGCCATTAGCCTCTCTCTGAGTTCCCATTCAGTATTGAGAATACTATAGCACTTTCTGCATGTCGGAGATAAGTAAGCAGAGCTGGGGAAATACAGAATCTGGGCTCAGTGTATAGAATTTCAAGAGCCAAAAGTATCACAAAGATTTATTTTTGGAGAAAATGAGATTCTTGCTCAAATCCTTTTTTTATAACCTCAGCAGAAGACCAAGTGATACAGAGACCATAATTTAATTCCATAGCTTCTTTTTAACCTTTTTCTACATACACCCACAGCACAACCCCATACTGCACACTGGGGAAACCAGGTGTTATGGACTACAATCTAGTTGTCATGGCAACACAGTTGCCTCCAAGCAGCTAAAACCAACATATTTTCAGACTATGCAAAAACAAAAAAAAAACACTAATTCTTATACACAAACCTGAACAGATCTTTCATTTAAGATTAAGGTCCATTGGTATAGCAGGCACAATAAGCATCCTAGAATCAAAAATGTAGAAGCAATTCCAAAAGTCCTAGCCATAAAGATATCTCTACTGCCAAATGGTACCAACTTAGCCCCCCATCACTTACGACCAGACACATACGTATAGCTCCTTAGTTGATCACTTATGTCATTTGATAGCCAAAAAGGAGGACATTACAGGGGCATGTGACCCTTGAAATGTTCAGTAGAGAAGTGTTGTTTCCAGATTCTACTTGTTATTGTCAGATTTTCCTTTTCCCTGTCTTACCTCCTCCCACACCAGCTAGCCAAACGCACAGATTCTCTCTCACTGTCCGTCTGTCTCTCTCTCTCTCCCACACACTCAAATACACTACACCTTTGAAAACAATGTCCCCTCCCTCAGCAGACTTCTCTTTTTTTTTTTTTTTATTAAGACTTTATCTATTATTTAATGGAGAAAGACACAGCTAGAGAGGAAACACAAGCAGGGGGAGTGGGAGAGGAAGAAGCAGGCTTCCCAGTGAGCAGGAAGCACAATGTGGACCTCGATCCCAGGACACAGTGGGCCGAAGGCAGACACTTAATGATTGAGCCACCCAGGTGCCCCCTCAGCAGACCTCTGATGCTCTACTAGGAATGGGAGCGTTTGAGGGTGTGTGGAACTGAACCAGGATTAACTTTCAAAATCTCTTTTCCTACCATGACCCTTGTATACCTTGAAAGGGGCCCCTTCGTCAGTTGGCAAACGGGCTGCGAGCTCCTTGTGTATCCTCACAATCCTAAGTTAGACCATAAAGAGGTTGCAGTAGCCCAATGGGCAAGCCAGCAGTTGTGACCTAATAGAAGTACCAGTCAGAGGCAGTTACCGCATGAGGGGCAAGCCCTTTCACCCAGCCCTCCTCCCTTTCCTTCTGAAATTCCCATTTCTAAAAACCAGGATAGACTGTAAATGCCTGTGTGGCCTGAACCTTTCCCCCTGCCATTCCTCACAGTATATGAAACCAAGAATGACCACAGAGACTCATCAGAGTGTTGACTACTAAGTACTCATCAGGTTCCTGAAATGCAGGGGCCTCTTCAGAGAATCTGGATCTCTGTTAACCACCCATGCACAGACACAAAGTAATACATTCTTGCATAGGTTAGAATGCTGCAACTGCAAAGACAAAAACTGAAGAGACTAGTCTCAATGAATAAAACAAAACAAAAAACAAAACAAAACAAAACAAAAACCCACCCTTGCATAGGGCCTACTTGGGTCTTAGCTTGTCTCACAGTTATTATTCTTCCCAAATTTCTAAATAGAATTAATCGGGATAAGGTTGCTTTGGAAAACATACTGCACTCTGCCCCCCTTTATCCTGTGGGCCTTTCCTTGGGAAACCTCAGGTGGAAGGCAATGCCACTCACAAATCAGAATTTTCTACTGGTCTTCTTTCCTGGAAAAGGAGAGAGAGTCCTCAGAAAACTCTCAGAGGATGGAAGAGAAAGGTAAAAAGGCAATTATTTATAAGCTTTATGTTATTAGAGTTTGGGGTTTGTTTTTCCTAAAAAATATTTCCACATTTTCCAATCACCTAGAGTCAATCTATTGTCTAACTAGGTCTTCACCTTCTCCAGAAATAGCTCATCTCTGTGTGTGGCCAACTCGGGCTGAGCAGAACAGCTGGACGGGGCATGCTTGCTCCAGCCATCCCAAGGGAAGAGTTTCAAGACCGAAGACCAGAAGACTCCTGCTGGTCTGCTTCCCACAGAAGACATAAAACAAAAACAACTAGAATGCTAAGATGCCAGAGCCTTTCTCTTCACCATTCAACTTACATACCGAGCTCTCCTCATTTAGGGGTATGGCTAGTCAAATGTCCAGAGGCTCCTGGACTGAAGTACTAGTACCCTAGTACTTTCTTCTTCACCTACTGTTTCTATATCAGCAGATAGAATTTTTGCCTGGTTCAAAAATAATTATATTAAATAAGCATTTCCAACAAGGTCTGCAAGGTAATACCCCATTATTATTACCCTTTAGTCAGTACCTTATACATGAGCAAACTTCCTTTGCCTCCAAACAATGATCTAAAGAATAGTATGTAAGAATTGGGCTGGTTGAAATACTATGGTACTAAGCGCAAAAAAGCATCTGGATATGATAGAAAAGGCCTGGTAAGCACTGGCAAAGGTCCTTTGTGTCAGTTACTCTTTACCATCAGGTCCATTACCTTCCCTCCTGTGACAGGTAGAATAATGGTCCCCAAAAATGTCCACAGCCTAATCCCTGGCACTTAGGAATAGACTGCCTTACATGGCAAAAGGGACTTCACAGACTTGGTTAAGAATCTTGAGATGGGGAGATTCTCCCAGATTGAGTGGCCCCAATATAATAACAAGATGGAATCAAGAGGATCAAAGTCACCAAAAAAGGGGGATATGGCAATGAAATCAAGAGTTAGAATGATGCACTTGGAAAATGGAGGAAGGGTCCAAGAGCCAGAAACTCAAGCAGCCTCTAGAAGCTGGAAAAGAAACCTTTTTCCCCCAGAAACCTCCAAAAGAAACAGGTCTGCTGACACCTTGGTTTTTACATATCTGACTCCAGAACTATAACAGAATAAATTTGTATTGTTTTTAAGTCATAAAATTTGTGCTACCTGGCTACAGCAGCAAAGTGAAATTGAGACTCCTTTCCTTGCCCACTCATTCAAGAAGCTAACACCAGCCAGCCAGGTTTCCCAGGCCTCCTGGAAGCAGGAGGTGCTAGAACAAGACTGGAGGTTGAGAAGAAGAGAGAAACCAGGATACTGCTTTTCCCTCTTCCCACTCCAGGTAATGTCTCCAGCTGTCTCGGTTTCTCTCATATAACCCAGGGTCACAGGTTCTAGAAATACCAATGCCTCCCTGTGTCCCTCCAGTCCAGTTTCTGGGTGGCTTCACCTTCCTCTGTCTGTTTATGCAGCTCTTCTAACACATTCTTGATGAATTTAGCATATTAAATTCTAATAAAGTATATGATTTGTGTTATGCTTTCTTGGCTAAATCCATTCATGAAACTACCATGTTCCTAATGTCTGTTTATATTTATTTCCTATACCAGTGTTGCTTATTCACTACTGGCTGAGATGACTCATACATTTAAAATCCTCTCTCACATCTTTTAGATTACAGCAGAGTAACACTGATGGCTTTCCAAGGGACTGACAGTCTTTTCCCTTCCCTCCTGCCCTGCTTCTGTCAGCATAATGAAATAGATAACTCCCCACATCAGTGGTTGAGTTGGGATTTCATTAGTTTATGCAAATGTTTAATTCAGGTGTGAATCAGTCAGCCTCTTTCTATGATCTAGTGACCTAGAAAAACGAGAGTGACTATGTTCAGTGAGGAATTCTTGGTTCAATCAGCTTAACTTTCATTAGCAAATCAGAACTCACAGTTTTCCGTGTGTGAACTGAAAAGATCATTCATGTCAATTTCACTTAGCTTTATTGCTGCAGTGAAGGTAATTAGGCAAGGTTTTATTTAAGACATTGCTAAATGAGGCTATCTTTGGGGACAGCTCAATATACGATTTGTTCTTGAGCTTTATTTGTCAAGGTCTTAGAGTTCTTTGGAGTCAGAGCACCAGCCCCTGTAAATAAAATCTCAAGGCCTAATTCCTTCCCTGTTATATTAATTTGCTAGGGCTGCCAGAACAAAGCACCACAAGCTGGGTGGCTTAAATGACAGGAATTTATTGTCTCACAGTCCTAAAGGCTCAAAGTTCAAAATCAAGGTGTTGAGAGTGTTGGTTTCTTCTGAGAACTATAAAGGAGAATCTGTCCCACGTCTCTCACTGGTCTTCTGGCGGTTTTCTGGCAAAAATCTGGTGTTCTTGAATTTTAAAGTTCTGCTCTTACCTTTCCCTAATGTTCTCTCTGTGTACATGTCTATCTCCAAATTTCTCCTTTTTATAAGAAAAATAAGTGTATTGGGTGAAGGCCCACCCTAATGACCTCATTGTAACTTAATTATATTTATAAAGACCCTATCTCCAAATAAGGTCATATTTTGAAGAATCAGGAGTTAGAACTGTAAACATATGAACTGGGGGTAGATGAGATTCAACCTGTAAAACCTGTTCTCCAAGGAAAGCCTTTTGGCATTCATGGTTTTAATTCTAGTAAAAGTGACTCAACTTTTACTCTTAGAATATTAACAGGTTTCTCTTGTGCCAGTGCCAATCAATAACAAAACCCATTTGACCCAATGGACTATTTTCTCTACTTTTAATGTTCTTTTCAATGGGAACAACAAGAGTGATGTTGACAATTTTTTCTGACTAATCCTGAGGATAATAGACAGATTGATGATGATGATGATGATGATGATGGTGATTTGAAAATTAAGTGTCGTGGTGAATTAGTGATATCTAGTTGTATATTCCTGTTAAGCTCTGTGAAGTCACAACAAAAGTAAGATATTTTCAGGACTCAGGAGTAAAAGAAATGATAATGCAATTTAGACGAAGAAAAACACCCAATACCACATTACTAATGCAGAACTAGAACTGCTCTGCCCTATGTTCTTCTCCCCCCAAGCCCAGATGTGAATACGTTAATTTATTAAGTTCCTAAATAATATATCTTCCTACTTCTTATTCATCCTTCAGTTTTATTCATTCCTTCTAGACTTTCCAAGGGAGAATTTATTTTAGAATAGGAAGAGAAAGGTAGAATATTCAAGAACAATGTACTGTAAATCATATATAAGAATGAGACCAGACACACAGTTTGAAAACCAGAAGAATGTCCCTATTTATATGGTTATATGTGAGAGATATCGATAAACAAAAGCGCACTCGCCAATCATACTGAACACATTCTTGGTTATATGAAAATAAAACAAAAACACAAAAGTCTTTTTTACCAGATCAATGTTGCAAGTTCTTAGGTCATAGCTCCCAAATAACACTTTTCTATCGCAATCTGAACTAATTCAAGGCCACTTTTCATAGGTTTAGAAGCAGAGAGATCAACTCCATAAACAGTAAGAGAAATGAACATGGACTCAGAATACTGTTTCTTCACAGGTACAGCGACCAAGGGCCACTGCGTGACTCAGGCACATACACCTCATAACCGGCTATATGAACAAAGCCACTTGCCCCACTTCCACAGTGGGATTCTCACAGACTCCTTCCCCACTCCAAGTCATGAAGTTTTTATCTCCAGTTACTCCTGCAAGGTCCCAATCCAGCAATACTAATCGTCTTTTCTTCTCTTATGCCCCAGCCATCACCACCTTGACTCATTTATCATGTTAACATAGAGCAAGTATTTTTCCATATAAAGCCCTTTTGTTAAGACTAACAACTGTAGCATGATAAGAGTTGTCAGCAAAAACCACAAAGAAACAAATACTTCTTTTAAGAAGTTTCAATCTTCTGTGAGCCACACACACTAAAAATTAGTTGATTATAACCCTCAAACAGGAAACATTTTTATACCCTGCTTCGACGGGGGAGGGATGCAACAACATGCTGGCCTCTTGCTGGAAGCCTATTCTTTGCTGTGTCTTCATCATGAATTTAGTCACTTGAAAGCATCAAATGTATCAAAGAGTTTGGCAAGAAATCTTTCCTTCCTTTTCTAATTTCCCAAAGACTTTACAAACTTTGGCCCTTGAACACACAAAACCATACAAGCCTATTACTGTAAACTTACTCTGCCTGAAAATTAATAGACAGAGCAACTTTATATTCCAGACATAGTCTAAAATTGCAGTTCTTGAGCTTTGGAACCAACCAGAAAATTACAAGTGAGAACAAAGGATATCTCAGTCTCGTATGTCTGGAAGAAAATTAGCATTAATACCTGTAGTCTCCAACTCCGTATGGACTGAGGAGAGGTCAAAGTATATAGTGTCAGTTGCTTCCTTTAAACTCTCATTCTCCCAACCCCCATATCCATCTCACATCCATACTGTTTATATAAGCACACTTCCATTTTCAAAACCCTATCTCATACTAACCTTGGGACTCCACAATGTATTTTAAGTTGAGGGTTTTTTTTCTTTTTTAAAAAATCAGCAGTTAATTGGCATATATTAGTCATAATAACAGTGTAAAGCTTAAGAGAGGCTCCAGAATCAAACTACCCCAGTTCTAAACCCAGTGCTACCAGCACTCACTACTAAGTTGAAGCATATGAAAATGCCCTTTTTTGTAGGTAGGGCAAAAAGCCATCTAATATTTACAAGTCTACATGATTCAATTTAACTGAAGTCTCATCAAACTGAAAAAAATAGAAATAATAGTCCTTTGCATAATTAATGAGATAATAAAAAGGTTTGGGTTGCATAATTAATTTTAAAATTGGCAAGTTAAAAAGTAGGGTAGGATAGTGCATCTCCAACATGCATAAGAACTACCTGGAGGTGTGAGATGGTTCCCTAAGATGGTTCCCTTCCTGGTAATAGGAATCACTTGGAGTGTTAGTTAAAAGACTCCCCCCCCCCACCCCAACCCCCAAAACACCAGTACTCCTTACCAGACTCCTCCCTTGGAAACTTTCATTCTTGGTCTAGACACGCGCAGGTATTTTTTTTTATTTTGAACAAGTACCTGCAGGTAGTCCACAACTAGAAAAGTATGGGAAGCACTATTATAAGACAGGTGGAAACCAAATTCCACATGAAAAAATCATTTCAAGCAGAGAGGTCAGAAAAAGTTTCCCTAAGGAGACAACCAGTGAAAAAGGCCTTAAGAAATGGAAGGACTTGACTCTAGAGAGATGTGGAGGAGAACATTCCAGAGCAAAACTAGAATGAGTAGAAGCAGAGAAAGTTAGGATATTGTAGCACAGAAGGGGTCAATGCAATCAGTTCCATTTACCTGGAGTATAAGGTTCATGAAGAGGAAGATCTCAAACACCACATAAAGACATTAAACCTTTATTTTGAAAAAAATGAGAAATATATTGACTATTCTGGAGCAGTGACATGATCAAAACTGGGCCTTTATCCCCATAGCTATTCATTATTGAAGTTGGACCAAGACTTTGTGTCGAGGAATCATGGTGGATAAGGAAGCAGAGCCTGTGATTTGGAACTGAGAGCTTAATGCAATGAACTCAGAGATGAGCCTTTCTTTGTCTCAGCTTCATTATGAGTCATATATCCATTTAAAACATCTAAGTGTTCATGTGAGGTGTACTCTTCCAAGATATTTGTTTTCTGTGTCATCAATTCAGAAAGAACTATCTGTGAATGACTATGTGGATCCCCAAAGCAATGGAATGATGGGTTGTTTTTCCAAATCACATGTAAGATTAGTTTTCATCATCCACACAGCTTTTAAGAAACTCAGATGGTCTCCTGAGGATGGCTTGTAGCTCATACTAAACCTAATTTCTCTATACTCCATCTATTCCTAAAACAGCATTTCATGAAGTCCAACCCCTGTGCTCCAGAATAGTCTGTGACTCCAACTCCAGAGACTCAAAAAACACCCTCCCTTTTATGTAGGACAATGCATTACAAATGTGTTTCACCTTTCTTTAAAAACACCATTTGGATGGATGGATGGATGGATGGATGGATGGACGGACGGATGGGTGGATGGATAAAACACTTATACAAGCTCATGAGAGTGCTAAATTCCACATTCAAACTTCAAACTCTAATCCTTAGGTCATTCTTCCAACCACACCAGCGACCCTCCCAACATGTTGCTGCACCAGCAACTTCCTCCAAAATTATTCCCACCTGAGGGCTACTGAGGCTTTCCAAGAAGCAAACTGCCTCCCTCTATCTTGGTGGCTGCCCCTCCTTGACGCATTTGTTGCCTAAGTGGTCATGTTCTGCCCAGCAATCTCAGAGGCAGTGTTGTTCTGGGTACAATGAGTTTTTTATTCCCTCTAGTTCATGGTATTAGATATTCAGCCAAGGCAGACTTCACAAACATTGAAGTCATACCATCTCACACAGCTTTAAACCTTTTCTTTTTAAATGACAAATGGGATTCAAGAGCTTTCTGAGAGGAGCTACACTGGCCTCGATGAGGTAACACCATTATGATTTGCGTGTGCCCTGCAAGCATGCTCAAGATAATAAAAGGGAAAACCCCTGTTTCGTACACCAGGAACCCAGGAGAATTATAAAGTGAGTGGGAAAGAGAAAGGAGGGAAAAAAACACGTGAGTAAGGCACTTGGGAGACAAAGGAATAATGGCTTCTCTCTTAAATTCTAAATCAGCAGTATTAAAGATGCCCTCCACAAGACCCAAATATACATAACTTAAAAAGTAAAAAATCATGGTAATTTACATGCACTTGGACATTTTTGCCTCAGAAATAGCCTCAGGGCCGCCTCTTGGATCCCACACACTCCACTGTACTTCTGCCACAGCTGAAAAGCATAAGCAGTCCTGAAATAGTGCTCATGTTAAAGCTTTCATTCTCTTTAATCCAACACATTCTCTTTTATTCTCTTAAACACAGCCTACTGCTACCCAGCATGTTTGTGGGATTGTCAGCACTGCTGCTGGTTTACCGCAGGCCATCTACCTTCTGTTCCTCAGTTAATGGTTCTGGAAAGCACAGACAATACCAAGTTGCCCACTAAGATAATAACAGCCACCATTTATGAAATACTTAATATGCACCAGGCACTTTGGAGGGAATACTGTTCATCCTTACACCAACCAGTCAGCACAGTTTTATTATTCCACCCATCTTACAGATGAAGAAACTAAAACTCAGAAGCATAGTCATTTCTCCAAAGCCACAAGTGGCAAAATCAAAAACTGAATCCAGGATGATCTAGTCCCAGGGCTTGAAGCACTGTGCTTGCCTAAATAATGTAGTGATTAACCTATTTCTGGGCAGTTAATTGCATTCCCAGGTTAAAAATCCTAGAAATTAAAACAAAATAAAAAACAGGGGATGCAACATGGGGGCTTAAGTGGGTAGGAGAAGAATAAATGAAACAAGATGAGATTGGGAGGGAGACAAACCATAAGTGACTCTTAATCTCACAAAACAAACTGAGGGTTGCTGGGGAGAGGGGGTTTGGGAGAAGGGGGTGGGATTATGGACATTGGGGAGGGTATGTGCTTTGGTGAGTGCTGTGAAGTGTGTAAACCTGGTGATTCACAGACCTGTACCCCTGGGGATAAAAATATATGTTTATAAAAAATAAAAAATTAAAAAAAAAAAAAAACAGGGGATAGAACCCATATACATATTTAAGAGCTTGGTCCATGACACTTAACCTCCACACTTCTCCTGAGATCTCACTCTTCTAAACTTCACTCTCATAAACTACAATGCCTTCTCTCAGCTCTCCACCTTCATGCCCACACAACTGTACTTCTGTGGCCACCACTGAATGACTCACGGGGGCTTGGTTGGGAGACCACTTCCCTTCCCCACAACTGAATATGACAAGGAAGAACACTCACCAGAAGGCAAATAAAGAAGAATCTGAGAAGGGTATTAACATCCCCAAAAAGGACAAATTTGTCACACTAAAGACAGCTATCACAAAGCCAGTTTTAAGATGTTCCACGCACTTCAGTCACTACATGAGAAAAAAACATGCAGTATTTCTTCTTAATCACTTTTAGATATGTTTTGTCCCATCAGTTTAATAAAATCACATGGCTTTGTTCACATGCATAAATTGAAGATTTGAGAAATTATCAATGTGTTTAATTCTTGGCCAACATATGGATTCTCCTTTAGCTACCATATTACTGGGAGATTCATTTTGGTAACCTGTTTTTAAATAAATTTCACTCCACGTTATAAAAGCCCTCAGGGCACCTGGGTGGCTTTGTTGGTTAAGCATTCAAATCTTGATTTCGGCTCTGGTCATGATCTCATGGGTGTGAAATGGAACCACTATGTCAAGCTCTGCACTGGGCATGGAGGCTGCTTAGGATTCTCTCCCTCCCTCTCCCCGCTCTCCTTCTTTCTCTTAAAAAAAGAAGGAAAAAAAAAATCAATCCCTCTAAGTATGTGGAGATACGTTGCTAACACCAGAATTTAGGGAAGCTGGCCTCAGAGCTGGAGGGCAAACTGGATCACATTTGCTTAACTGCCTGTTTGGGTTAACCAAAAGCCGGCTAATCAGAACCACACGGTATTTAAGTGAAATCCTTTGCATCTATAAAACAAATTCCTGAAGACCAAATAAAACTTGCTTACCCAAGTGTGCTGCTCTCATTAACTCAGAACCCTTGATGTTTGCTCATAAAGGCTGGTTTTGGTCAGACTAGTGGTCATTTAGGGGAAGAGCCATACCCTAAGAAAACTCACAATGACCCAACGGCATTCACATGAAAGAGGTAGTTCTTTGTCAAAACGAGGGCCAAAGTGGGTCTTACAGCTTTCCAAGGCATCTTCACCTAACCTCAGGGGCTGCGCCAGCAAACTAATGTTGC
This sequence comes from Mustela nivalis, assembly GCF_964662115.1. Classification (NCBI taxonomy): domain Eukaryota; kingdom Metazoa; phylum Chordata; class Mammalia; order Carnivora; family Mustelidae; genus Mustela; species Mustela nivalis. Next base: position 156,237 of record NW_028135424.1, on the reverse strand, counting down.
AGTCTTTGCCAAGTTAGGCACTGAGAAGGGGAGAAGACAGAGCCCAACTGGCTGTTTTCTATTTGGGGTGAGGATCATCTTAGGGGCAAAGAAAGAAAACACAAAGTGGAACAGAATATGCAGATAATCTTGACTCTTCTCATCTTCTTTTGCCCATGATATACTTTTGCAGCTTTCTTGATGAAAGACCCTTCCTTCCTTCCTTCCTTCTTCCATATGCATTGTGGGACCAAGCAGTTTTCTAAATGTTGATATGGAAAGAGAAAAAGGAAGGGGGTGGGGGGAGGAAATGCAGCCTTGGAATTAAGCTCTGGGAAACAAAATAACCAGCCCATAGATGACTCATGTAGGGAGTTTTTACTTCATTGTGCTGGTCTAGAGGGCAATGTGGATTTGAATCCCACCCAGAAGCCATAGATCAAGGAAAGGCTGTCTCTTTCTTCCATCCCTCCTACCTCATTCCTAACCTAATTGAGACCATACCCTCCCTCAGAGACACTAAAGAATTCAATGTGAAATCAAATGGCTGTGGTTCATCCATGATGTAGTCATTAGCTGCCTCATGTTTCCCTTATTTTTCACACAACCCCAACGTAGAACAGTAAGCACAGAGCTGGAGATATTCGGCTACCAAACAGAAAGACTCAGGGTGGAGAGCGCTGGGAAGCCAGCCATGCAGCATGAAGCCTGCCACATGTGAAAGGAAACATGACACTCCCAGGAATATGTGCTCCCCAGAAGCAGAGGCTGATTACTACCCAAAGGCGGGGCAGACAACTTGGCTTTTGTTCATGCTGGTTTATTCATTGTTCTGATGTGGCTTACAGCATTTTTATAAGACAAAAAAAACCTGAATGGTTGGAGATGAACTGGGCTTTGAGTCACAAAAAAACTTTCTTCTAGGTTTGTTCCCTGTGATTCTAAAAGAGCTTCGTTTCCCCCGACAAGGAGACTCAGTACCTTCATCTGCCTCAACTGAGAAGACTGAGGCATGGACATATCTTAGACTGCCCATGTAATCACTTAGACCCGACAAGCCATGTGACCCATCCCTAGTAGCAATGGCAGGAATTGATGCACCTATCAATACATCGAGCAAAGAATAAAACTCTTGCATGCTCTCCATTCCCACTGAAGCCTTATCTTAACTTGGTCTCTCTTAACTTAGGAAACATCTCTTCCATTAGATGATCTTCCTGTTCAGAAACTTGGATTCATGCTTGCTGAAGCAAATCTAAGTTCCATTATCTGGCTATTTCAGGCCCTCCCTAATTTGACCCCACAATGTGCCTTTTAATCCTGATTTCCCAGTAACTTTCAATATTAATTCACTGTTTAAGCTTCCTCAACCTCTCCCTGACTGTATACTCACTATATACATTATGCTCATTTCTACTGCTATCATGCTCCTTCTACCTTCATCAAATCTCCAATCAGTATTGGGATCCCACTATTCAACAACTTCTCTTACACTGAACTTCTACAGAATTTATGGTGTGATCCAGGTAGGTTATGTTTTAATTATTGTGGTAGAGATGTAACATTTTGCCCCAACTTTGATCCTTCTTTGTTTCTTTTCTTTTAAGTTACAGAATCCCCTTTTTATCTACATACATGACTCCTGTGTAGAGACTACATTTCTTTTTTTTTTTTTAAGATTTTATTTGTTTATTTAACAGAGAGAGACGGTGAGGGAGGGAACACAAGCAGGGGGAGTGGGAGGAAGAGAAGCAGGCTTCCCACTGAGCAGGGAGCCTGATATGGGGCTTGATCCCAGGACCCTGGGATCATGACCTGAGCCAAAGGCAGAAGCTTAACGACTGAGCCACACAGGTGTCCCAAGACTACATTTCTTAACTTCTATATGAACATATAACTTAAATTGTATCAATGGAATGTGAGCTGAAATCAATTATACAACTTTTCATAACCTGTTTATTTAAAAAAAGATATCTAAAATTTTTTGAAGATTTCAATCCTTTATAAGGAATTGACTGAATAAATACAAAAATCAATAAGGATATAGAACCTTTAAAAAAAATGTAAACCAATTTGACTTAATATTTATGAAGCACAAGACCCAGTAACAACCAACTACACTTTCATTTCAAGTGCTTATCAAATATTCACCAAAATATACCACTTACAGCTCGGCTATAGAACAAATTTCAAGAAATTAAAAGAACTGATATTAAATAGAGTATGCTCTCAGACCACAAGAGAATTAAATGATAAATCAATAAAACAAGGTATCTGAAAAGTTTTCAACTATTTGGAAATTAAGTGACACATTCTAAGTAATCCATCAGTCAAAGAATTAAAAAAAAAAAAAAAAGAAGAAGAAGAAGAATATTAGAAACTATGTTGAAGGGCACTTGGGCAGTTCAGTCAGTTAAGTGCCCAGCTCTTTGTTTTGCCTCAGCTCATGATCTCAGTGTTGTGAGATCAAGCCCCGTGTCAGGCTCCATGCTCAGTGTAGAGTGTTCTTGGGACTCTCTCTCCCTTTCCCTCTAGGGTGGCTAGGTGGCTAGGGTGTAGCAGTGGTTTTAGTGTAATTTGTTCCTCAAAAAAAAAAAAAAAAAAAAAGAAGAAGATGAATGAAAGTGGGGTACAAGTGCAAATTAGTATCATCAACTGATGGCTGGATACTTTTTATATTAAGTACCTACTGTGTACAGGGCCTCATCCAAGATTCTAAACAAAAATAGGTAGGCTGAAGCCATTCTATAAACAGTGGTCTTGTTAGTCCTGGGCTCAATTTTTAGAGAAGGAAGAGATGTCTATTTACTTTGTTACTTTCTTAAAAATTGCTAAATTAAAATTTCAGGGCTAAAAGACCTATATTTTTCTCAGAAGATGCTGGTTTGAATCTCTTTGTGGCACCCACAATCATTTCCAGGATTTGAAGTTTTTATGTATAGCCTACTTAGTGAGTAAACAGATGGAAATGGTTGCAAAATCATGAAACACCACAGGACATTTGGAATCAATAGCGTAAAAGCATTAGATGTTGTTTCATCTGAAATGGTATCATGAGCTTTTCCATTTAACAGAATTTACTACAGAAAACAGAGCGTATCCTATTTTAGTCCCCTCAGATTTTGTTCTAAAAAATTAAATTTGTAATCTGGAGGTACTTAACATGTTTAACCTTTTAAAAAGTCCAAAATAAATGAAAATAAAAATTCACTGAGAAGAGGTTGTCATTTCTATTCCCCCATCTATATGGATGAGATGTCTACATTACCCATTACCTAATATTAGCTAACTTTGTATGAGGGAAACAAATCTGAACATAAAACCTTTCAGCTCTTAAGATGCCCTGTTGTCTTTAGTCTCATATCTTCACTTTATCTCTCAGAACTCAAAAAGGAGAACAGAAAAAAAAATCCACATTGTCTTAAATAATAGCTACTGAGAAAGACGTTCTAACTGTGCCCACAGGGGTAATACCCCACAACACAGTCCATCTATTTGTAAGATGAAAACACAAGACAGTGAACAAAATTCCTAAGTAACCATTAGCAAGTTGTGACTCATGCTTCATCTTCAGGTAACAGGAAGAAAACATACTGTCCTACAAACACGAACACACACATGTCCATCTTCATCTTCTTCCTGGCTTTTCTTCTCTGGCAGCCCAGAGTTATGGTACTGATAAGGTACCAAACTGCAGGGTTCATAAACTTCTATGTCCTCTGGAAAGGAGTCCCTTATCCCCACATGGCTCTTTCTCCTTTCCTTCCTGCACTCCTTTGTGGCAGAATATGTCTTCTTCCCTGAGATAACTTCGGCTCCTTAGTCACATGCTTTCATATCTCTGTTTAACCCTGTATGTGCTACCCCTCACCTCCAACTCCAAAGGAGGAGAAATCATTCTTCTAATCTGTCTGAGACTAAGGCACAGGGAGTGACTGTGTCTTGAAAGCAGGGGCTTTCTTGCATGTTTTCCCACTTCCATGTGTTATGCTGACCATGGCCAGGCTCTAGGGTTCTTTCCCTCATGGTTAGAACCAGTTAGCTCACTTGCTCACTCTTGCTCCTCAATCACATCTTTCCTTCCGCCTTCTCTGTTTATAATTATGAGGCCTTTATATTCAAGAGCAACCAAGTAGGAAGCCTCCCACAGGACTAGAGCCTAACCTGTTTTCCAATATAACTTTTATAAAATGAAGTTATTGGATGTTTATCAAACATTAATAAAGTGGTCATTTAGCCAGGGTTCTCCGGAGAAATTGAATGGATAGAATATATAAAGAGCCATTTATAAGAAGAGATTTATTATAGGAATTGGTTCACAAAGTTATGGAGGTCAAGAAGTCCCACAACCTGCCATCTGCAATCTCGAGAGCCCGAAATGCTGGTAGCATAATTCAGTCCAAGTCTGAAAGTGTGAGAAGGAGGGGCGGGGGCAGGGGGACAGGCCAGAACAAGTCTCAGTTGAGAGTCTGAAAGTCTGAGAACCAGGAATGTCAATGTCCAAAGGCAGGAGAAGATGGATGTCTCAGTGCAAGCAGAAAACAAATTTGCCCTTCCTCAACCTTTGTGTCGCATCCGAACCCTCAATGGATTGAATGATCCCCATTCACATAGGTGAGGGTGATTTCTTACTCAATCTACAGATTCTAATGTTAATCTCTTCCTGAGACACCCTCACAAATACACGAAGAAATAATATTTACCAGCCCCCCCCCTTAACCCAGTCAATACATAAAATTAACCATCACACGTGGTATTTAGTCTCTCATTGGCTATTGTTTTTTAGTGTTTGCTCCCTCAATATGGATCCCCCAAAGAGAGAAAGGTGATTGCTGGGATTTCTGAGTGCTGCCATGAATGCCTAGCAGGAAATACGAATTTCCTCTCCCTGCCATCCTTCACGGATCAGACTGCTCTATGGTACTCAAAACCACCATGACGTCTTTGTGTGCACAATCCTCTCTAATTCTCGGTTTTCATATATACGATCTCATCTGACTCTCACGCAACCTTGTGAGGTTGAGACAACAAATATTTTTATCAATTCAGTCTATACTAACCATAGTAAGGCTAAGAAGACTTATTTGGCTTACAGTGAGTTTATAAAAGGGCCAGGACCAAAAGCTGAGATCTGGAATTTATAGGTCAGGCCATTTCCCTCCAGGCACCACCACAGCCACTCATTCTAAGAGGGAGAAATGGGCCTGTATCTGGGAAACATGTAATGGGGAGGATTTTGTGAATACTTGGACGTGAGAGGAGTGTGAAGGTATGTGTCTGTGTGCACACCTACATAGGCAAAGTACCAGAACATAAAAGGAATATATATCATTATTTGACCTAGCACAATTTCAGTGAAACTTATTATTTCTGAAAATTGGTCCAAGACTAAATTTACCCATTCCCCTTCTTTTTGGAAATTTACACAATAGCGAGAGTCCTCATAACGTCTTTCTGTCGACTCTTCTCAGTTTAACACAGGGAATCCTACCAGATTTCACCACCAATAGGAAGTAACCATGAATGCTACTATATATAGTCATATAACGTCACATCCTTCTTTTCTTCCACAGAATTGGCAACATAATTCCAAAGCTAAAAATTTCATTATTAGCAATATAAAAATTCTCTTGATTTTTTTCTTCTCTAACACTTCTTACCTACCAAGTACTGCTTTTAAACTAGAATTGTACAATTAAGCTAGAACAACCCCCAGAAACAATTAAAAAAAACAAAAGTGAGAAGACAAAATAGAGGTTATCTGACATCTTTATCAGTATAGACAAAATAGCCCTGAGATGATTGGCATTGAGATCTACCTAGCATTTCGGGACAAAAGCAAATCCTTATTGTGATAAAATAAAAATGATTCTGGCCCAGAATAATACATTCATTGTGGTTATTAGAGTAACAGTCTCCCACAAGAGGGCAACCAAACTGGAGACACAGTGCAAGAGGACAATGACAACCACATTAAACAAACTTGGCAGGTAATGGAGTTTCAACCAGCTGGAGCAAAAGCAAATTAACCAGTTTATTCCCATAGAGACATTTTGTTTGCCAAGCTCTTGGCATGACAAGTGCTGCCAGGGATCTGTAAAAGAGCAGGCCAGTATAAGTGTTGACAGGCTGGTTAGGTCTGATGCAGCTGTCAGACACTGCTCTAATGCACAGGGTATGTGTTCTGTTTGCTCACAGTTGTCATTTGGCTGAAGGAGCTAATCAAATTTACATATCCTGTAGTCTTAAGGAGTTTTTTTATCAAACATCTGGGTCTACAGTTAGAGTTGCAAAATGAATTTCAAAGTGTTTCCATGAATTAGGTATATCACTGCATCTTTTTATTTGCAAAACTTAGTTGTTTACAGGAGAAAAAGGAAACTCTGAGTCCTGAGACCTTTGCCATACAGCTGAGGTAAATTGATTCCTTTCTGATTATGTTCTGAGGCTTAACAAATTCATTTGCTGATTTTTTTTCTCCCCATCAAATCCTTAGGGACACCCACTATAAGCTCGACCACTATCTGAGGGAATGGAGAGGAGAGGGAATGGGACAGAGCAATGAACAAATATTCCTGCCCTTGGTACTTAAATTCGGGTAGGAAGTAGGAGTGGGGAGAAGATCCAAGAATAAACAAATGAAAAAGCAAAGGTTTAATATATCAAAATGTAAAAAATGCCATGGGAAAACTTTTGTCTGTGAAAACTATTGTCTGAATGACCAAGGTGATGGTGAGTTTCTGTTTTAAATGGAGGGATCAGGGAAGTCCTTACTCTTAAGATACCAAAAAAGTTGAAAATAGTTCACCATTTGTATGCTCCCAAAGACTGGAAGAGACTTAGATAAACGAAAAGAGCACATTTCAGGAGGAGTGAAGCAGTTCATTTCTCATTCTGACCACTCTGTTCTACTCCCTTCTGAAATGAAACCATAATGAATTATCTGAATGTTTATGAGTCAGTACTATTCAGGATTAATGAAAATTTCATCCTCAGATCTTATTAGTTTTCTATTAAAAGAGTAATGAGAGACATCACCATTGAAGAGAGATCATACAGCTAAAATTTGGACTTGTAAGGGTCTAGTCTCCACTCTATTCATAGATCTTTTTGTAACTTTATGCAAATTGTTGTTTTGTCTGTTTATTTGTTTTAATGGACCTCAAAACATTTGGGAAGTAATTTATATGAAAAGAAAACCACAAATTAAATTAAAAAGGAAAAAAACACATTTTCAGCACTACTTTAATGAAAAAAAAACTCTTTTTAAAAAGAGATTTGGAAAGTGAGAATAAAGTGATTTGTCAAGTGAGGGATACAAGACTAACCAAAACATCCAGTAGAGAGTGTATACCACACATGGGTATGAGGCTGGCAATTAAAGGAAAGGTCATTTCCTTGATTAGAGCCAAAGTACTGAAGAGGTTAATCATAGACAAGTAAAGGAAGAATGTAAACCAGAGCTGACTAAAGAATCAGCTCATACATGGGAGAATTTTATGTCTGATCTAAAACTTCAAAGAAGAAGAAAACTCTGTTGCTCTAATTATGTAGAAAAAATAATGTGGTTCAGGCAACAGTCGAGGAAGAGAATTTGAGAAGTAAACGCAGAGTGAAGAACAAAGTTTTTCAGAGTCAAAGAGAACATCAACAGGACTGAAGAGGTAACATCAGCATATATCCTACAGATGGTCTATTATGTTTTCTGTATTTTCCAACTTTTCCTTAATTGTTATTTAGTATTTTATAATCAGAGAATTTAAGTATATACATAGTCTGAACAAAAGATCATAATGCTAGAAGCAAACAGAAAGCTTAAGTTTCCAAACTGAGGCACTGCCCCAAGGTTCGGGGTGTGATTACCATCTATTTCTACTAGAAACATTTTGGTAAAGGAGGGTGGTGGCTTTATAAAGCATGCAGACTAGAGGGTTGCTTCAGGTGTTATAAAAGTTTCTGCAGAATAGAAGACCTGCATAACAAAAGTAGGGGATAGCAATAGAGAAGGTCATGGAAGAAGAGAGAACCAGTAGCAAGACTAGGGCCAAAAGGGGATCGTTACTCTACATTCCTGACACAAAAACATTCATCAATATCTTAGGATGAAGAAACTGGTAGCTCACACCAGAATGACTTTTTAAATCTGAGCAGTTTCTTAAGATCTGAGCTCAAGAACTCTTGGAACCCAATTCATCACACCCACCAGAATAAACAAATAAGAGAGGGAGGGCATAGATAGCTGTGGTAGAAATGCCTAGAAGTCCACATTTCAAGCTCTCCTCCGGCCCATAAAGTGGCTCACCTGGGGCACCTCCTAGGCTCAAAGAAACATGGCTTGAGAACTGTTAGATGTAAATTATACCCATATATTGGGAGTTTAATTCACTAGATGGAGGAGTACCTATAAATACACCTGTATTTACATAAATGTGAATTTAAATATATTCATAACTTTAATGTATAAAAATGAATTTATGTTAATTTTTCAATACAGCTGACATCGTTCTGACATCCGGAGCCCATTGAGGACTATGTGAACCTGACTGAGGGCATCCAATTTTAGGGTCACTGTCTTGATGCATGCACTAGGCTACAGAATCAGACTGAACTGGCTGCCTAATAGTCACTCCCTGAGAGTTAATTAAATGACAGCTATCTTCAATGTAAAGGTATTCGTGGGAGAGCATACTCAAGGATGGGCTGTGAAATCCAATGACCAGTTTATCTGAAAGTCTGAGAATAGTTTCTGTAAGATAAAAGAATCAGAAGTGGGACAATAAAAAGCCAAAGTTGAATCTAAAACTAGAACAGTCTTAAATAAATAAATAAATAAATAAATAAATAAAACTAGAACAGTCTTTTCCCTAACTACACTGTACATCAATCATTCATTATTCTCTGGGTGGTTGTTTTTTTCTTAATTTTTCTGATTAGCTTTTGCTTTTTTTGCCTGGATGTTTGCCATTTAAACATCTTGATTAAACAATCCACAGTGACATCTGCATATGTGATTTCCTCTGACTTGCTGAAGTACACAGCCCACTGGTGTATAATAGACAGAGGTCTATCGAGATTACTATGAAAAGGGGTAGTAGAGAGTGATAAATGATCTACATCAGGCTCTAAAATAAATAAGCCCCCAATTTTTAACTCTGTAGTTTTTAAATTTTTAATTCAATATTAATGCGTAATGGATATGAAATCATTTCTATTTATCCATTTTATTTGACATTTTTTATGGGCTAAGGAAAATAAGAGCAGACTTAGATCAGTGCTTTCCATTTAGACAAGTCAGGAGAAAAATGAGCTGCCTGGTGGTATTTTATTAATCAGTTCTTAGAACAAATGGAAAAATTCACTCCATGTATTCAGCCATTTAGACTTAAAAATAAGAACTGAGAAGCAAGACAATTGTTCGGAAGGCCCTAGAAAATCACGGGGAAGTCCCTCTCAAGTCCTCTAACCCTCACTTCCTCCTCAACAGCAAACAGGGCTGTTCTCTTTCACCACCACGTTTCTGACACCCAGAAACAAAGACACACAAGCCAGAGTTCTCTGGATTTTTAAGGAACTAAAAAATGAGAAGGGTGAAGGTGGATAAAGAAGCCGCTCTTTCTCTTTCAAACGGAAGTCCTTTTCCATTCAAACCGAAACCAAAAATGGCCTATTACATTAACACACACACACACACACATACACACACACACACACACATTATTTTCAGGTACTATGAAATTGAAGATCATTTTCCAATTTTCTAAGAATCGGCTCCAACAGCTGCTTAAGCCCTTTAGTTCAAAGATTTTCCAGGAAGTACCTGGCTCCCATCCAAGCCTAGAAATGACAAAAACCCATTTTTAATGAAGGCCGCCATGATGATATCCTCTAGAGAACTAAAAGGAGAGTAAAAAGATGTCTGTGCGATTCCACTGAGCAGAGGTAGGTTTGGCCAAAACGACACATTTCAAAGCATTTTATGATTCCATAAAACAGGATTGGGAGGAGTTGCTGTCTGGGTTCTGAATAAGTACTAATAATACACCTAGCTGATGGTCTGGGGGAAGGGGTCTAACCACAGCAGCAGAGTGTGGAAGTAAGAAAATGCAACTGCATATTTAGCTAAACAAATTGTTACTGCTCCTGTTATATTCCACTCCCCTGGGGTCCTTGAATAAGTCTCAGGAAGAGGTCCCAAAAAAGAACCATTTCTTTATTTCTCCAAAAGAAAGAAGTATTTGATTCCTTCCTTGAAATAAAGGCTCCAAGTAAAAATAGGAAAGATGTTAAGTCTCAGTAAGTTTTCCTTCTAATGTCCCTTATCTTGGTAGCTCAGTTTAGACTTTATAGTCTAACTTGCCAAGGATTTCTCCTAAGCTTTTGTTCAAAGCAGCAACCCAAAATCATCCAGGAAGAAGGAGGCTGGGGACACAGGGGAAATCCAAAAAAAAAAAAGTCCTTATCATCTCATCTCTTGAACTCTGCACCAATTAAAGATTCCTCCCCAGCCAGCTTTCCTCCACAGCAATCAGATTCCACCGTATATTGAGTGCAAGGAAGGGAATGGGAAAAGGAAAAGTCATCAAAATTGTCTTGAGACAAAGGCAGATTCTTACAGAGCTTAATGCAGTGCTTCCCCACCCCAGTCCCCAGACCAAATTTTAGTCAGGCTGCTCTGGGCCACCTTTTTTGAGCAGGCCCTATCCCTGAGCACGTCTTCAAGAGCCTAATTTTAGCAAGAATGCTGCTAAGTCCATTTAGAGAGAACCTCCATTCTCAGTATCTGACCAGATGCTTCGTCCTATACCCTTGGTATCTATTCTTCAGCAAGAATCATGTTAAGTCTCCCAGGTGCTTTCTCTAAAGTGATTTTCAACCCACCAACGGCACCGTGCTCCTTGGCTATAAATTCCCATTTGCCCAAGTTGTATTTGGAATTGAGCCCAAATAGAGAGACATATTCTAAGAGTTCTTTTCACTTGCAATAGTCCTGAATATAATCTGTTTTTACTGCTTTCACTATAGTCCGGGTCAGGTTTTAATTTGGCAAGCTTATCCCTTCTAAAAGGTTTAGACACAGGAAACCTGTCTTATTCATGGACAAGAACATTTGTTTATTCACAAAATGGAAACAATTTTGCTTAGAATAGCTGGTTTTACAGAGATCTCACATAGAATGGTTTCATATATTAAGAACTCACAAAATCTAATTCTGAGCTCCACAGAATCACTTTATTGTTACAGCTCAGTTTTAAGAAGCAGCCACAGTATTGTTGACTCTACTTGACAGAGTTGTTATAGGAGTAGGAAGTCTTTAATGTCAGGAGACTTCCAGACCGTGTGAGAAAACTTCCTGGTCCTCAAGTCCTACTATTTTTCTCCCTAAGAAATCTAGGTCTAATACCCTTATCCCTAAACCTTTCCCAACAACTAGACCTTATAGTGGAATGTCAACCAACATATAGACTCAGCACATACTAAAATCTTCTAGGGTCCTCATTTTAGAGATGTGGGAACTGACACTCCCAAACATTTAGACAGTGCTCCTGGACACTCAGTAATGTCTTCCAGAGGACTGTTATATGACATATGCAAACCTGAAAAAGTCCCAACAGACAAAAGCAAAAAGAGGGAATTTAATTCCAAAATATATTCAAGCAAAAGGCTATTCCAATGAAAGAAAATAGGTCAACAAATCATTCTGTACCTTAGAAGTTAAAAGGAAGCTAAGTTATTTTATTAAAATCTACCTTCCATTGGTTTAATTTCACAGCTAAAACTTTATTTTCTTTATCAAAAAGAAGAGACTTCAAACTCTAAAGAAGAGAATGTCATGGTTAATAGAGAATCAGAGAGAAGATAGGGTGAAGAAATAGTTAAGAAAAGAGGGTATCAGATCCAAACAGATGACATCCTAGAGTAATAACAAAGCTAAATTCATGAGTGCCCACTACATGGCAACCACTGCTCTAAGTCCTTGACACATTCAATCTTTATAACAACTTGATAGGTACTACTATTCACCATATTTCACAGATAAGGAACCAGAGTTAAGAGGGGTAAATAAACTGCCAAAATTTCAGAGTCAGGATTCCTGCCTGAGCAGGTTAGCTGCATTCTTCCTGACTACATTATACTGAATTCCAAAGGAACGTGCTTGAATGATAACTAAGACACTAATTTGGGGGCAGGGGAAGTACAGACGACTGGGATGACAGTCAAAAGACTTGGGAAGGTCAAAGGTTCTTATTTTCAAAAACAGACAAAAGAAGATTATGAAAATGAAATCCTCATGGTCTGACGACAAACCCCAGGAGTACATGTCTAAACAGATAGTTTCTGAACTTAAGAAAGGAGTAAGGACTGAGCATTACCCCAGACTCATTACAGACAAGTCATGCCTTCTGATAGGGTCACTAAATGGCAGGCCAAGGAAATTCTGGAGACAAAGACTATCTGAGTTCAACAACACATTAGCAATGTCTAAAATATTCTTAAAATCATGATAGATAAATATAGTTAGTTATTCCAAAGAGAGTTGACCAGTGGAGGTCTGTCAAATAAGAAGGAGGTCTTGCATGTAATGAAGTTCTCTATGAGTCCTGTTCTGTTTCTATCAATGGTTAGAATACAATATGCTTTCAAACACAAAGATATCACAAAATTTGGAGATATAACAAATAAGTAAGAGAATCAACATTTGAAAATAATTTTGAACAGGCTAGAATAATGTAACCAAACTCACAACATATATTTAATGAAACAAATGAAAAACATTTTACCTAAACTTAAAATAATCAATTGCAGAATAAAGAATTGCCTTGACTTATTTATTTTATAACTAGAAGTTTGTACCTCTTAATCCCCTTTATCTATTTCACCCATTCCCCACACACATACCCTCTGGTAACTGCCAGTTTGTTCTCTGTACTTAAGAGTCTGGTTGTTGTTATGGAGATGAAAAGTATAGCCCAGGAAATATAGTCAACAATACTGTAATAACTTCGTATGATGATAGACGGCAACTGCCCTTATCATGGTGAGCACTGAATAAAATACAGAATTATTGAATCAATATGTTGTATCCCTAAAACTATAACATTGTATGTTAATTATACCTCAATAAAATAAAATTTAAAATAAAGGAAAAGAAAATGAAACTGTTGCCTCGAAAACAGTTCATGTGAAAAAGACTTCAAGGCTTAAGTGGATGACAACCTCAAAATAAGCCCACAGTCTGAACCTGCTGCCAAAAAAGCTAATGCAGTCTTAGGCTACATTGAAAGAAAATGTAGCTGTCATTCCATTGAGCTCTGATCACATCCAGGACTGGATTTATTGTGATCCACAACACATTTGAGATATGCATTGAAGTGTATCCAAGAGAACAACCAGTATCATAAAGAGTCTAGAAACTATATTGGGAAATATAGTTGGTGGGACCTGTAATTCAACATGTCTAAAACTTAACTTACTTCTCTCCCTCACCCCATCTGTTTCTCTTCCAGTATGTACCATATTGGTTAGTTAACACAATATGTTAGTTAGTTAGTTAGTTAGTTAGTGACACAATCTATTCATCCCTCCTCCCAGCTTAGAAACCTAGATACCACCCTCAAACCACCTATGCCACCATTGACAACCGACCCCTCAATCCTGTCAGTTTCTGTAATAAATTCACTCATTTCTCTCCATCCACCCTGACTTACTTCACTTCCAACATCCATTGCTAAAACTATTGCAAAACTTCCCTACTAGTCTTCTTGTTTCTATCTGAAGTCACTTCCATCCACTTCTATCACTATAAACAGAGTAATCTTTTGAAAAATCAAATATAAAGTTGTCCTTCTGCTTTAAACTCCCTTATCTGTAAGATATAGTTCAAACTCCTTAGCAAGGCCTCCAAACCCATGAAGTTTTTCTCCATGGCTAATCCCACCTCTTGTTACTCCTCTCTGTGTTTTCTACACTCCAGATTTACCAAACTCTTTGCATTTCCCATGGATATGATTAGAACTGCAAACCAGGGAGCATCTGGGTGGCACAGTCCATTAGGTAACCAACTCTTGGTTTTGGCTCAAGCCACGATCTCAGGGTTGTGATATGCAGTCTAGTGTACGGTTTGCTTAGGACCCCCTCTCCCTTTTCTTCTGCCCCTCATCCTGCTCTCTCTCTCTCTCTCTTTCTCTCTCAAATAAATTCATAAATCTCGAAAGAGAGAGAAAGAGAGAAATCAAGAAAGCAAGCAAGCCAGAAAGAAAGCTGTGAACCAGTTCAACCATCAAAAGTAGAATTCTGACGGAATGTGAGGTGCTGGGTAAATGGGTAAGGCCTGAATCACTGCTCATAAGTGTACCCTCTACGCAGTTATAAAATGTGCCACTCAGATGTCCTATGGCAGGGATCCTAATGACTGGATCTCCTGGTGCTCCTCCTCCAAATCTACTACCTCATTCAGGCAGATGCCACAATCTCTAAGAGCTACTCTCAGTGTGAGCAGGGCAAGTGTCCTGAAGCACATTTGGAAGAGAGGCATCTCTCCTTTAATGGACAACTTTGGCCTGAGTTCTCCCCATCAGGCTGGCCAAGTCTTTCTTGAAAGTGTCCAGAAGTAAAGGACTCTTTCTACTGAATCATCTTTCCTGCCTTCTGTCCTTCACAGGTAGAAAAGCTGCATCATGGTCTGAAGGCTCTCCTGGATCCTTCTGCTCCTCTCCCAAGCAATTTCTTGCTTATTGAATTACATCTTAACATCTGCTTTTTGGCAGACAGAACATTTAAGTACCTTCTCTATATGCTTCGTAGAGTTGTTTTCTCTTCATTTTCTCTAATGTCTTTTCATCAAAGCCTCGTCATTACATTACCATCATGTCAACAAGTTACCTTAAAATTATTGAAAAGGTACCTCTTTTTGAAGAATATACTCAGGAGGAAAAGCTGTTATCTTCTCCATGTATGGGTTTGAACACCATGCTGTTCTCTAATTTTCTCTACCTAAAATGCGCTTACTCTATTTGTGCTTCTATAGACTCCTACTCATGCTTCAGAACCTAGCCCCAGAGTCATCTCCTCTGTGAAGAGTTCCTTGATCCACCTACAAATATGTGGTAAGTCTCTCTATTACTTCTATTAGGATAGATCCTACTATATCCCCTATTATTATTCTGTCTTCTTACTCAACATGAGGCCTTAGCCTATTGCTTGGCATACAACAGGTAGCCAAAGGGGTTACTTAAAATAAACAAGAGTTACTTAATCTGGAAAAGATAAGATGTAATAAGGACATAACTACCTTCAAATATTTGAAGCCCTGACAGCAATCACAATAGGTATTATCCCAGACACTCTCAATGAACACTTGGGGAAGATATGAAGAAAGACACTGGGAAGAAAACCTTCATTTAAAGAAGAAGAGGAAGGAGGAGGAGGAGGAGAAGGAGGAGGAGAGACAAAGGATCAATAGAACAGGATACTCCCCTCCTCCAACATGGTATTACTGTGGTCTGAAAGTATTTTTATTCCATAAGGCAGAGCAACATTATAGAACTGCTCTGATTTCACAATCAGGTTATAGAAAACAGATAAACAACAAAGCTCTTTTTCACTAAGTGTCTGTAGAAACAGTACATGATGGTAGCATTTTCATTCTTGAGACCAGCCTAGAAACATGATTCTAAAGTCTCATTTCTCTCCTAGTAGTATTAATCCTAAAGTACAAGCTACGACCATAGCGCTCTTCTCTCTGATGTTAATCCTAGGCCCGGCATGGACCAGTCCTTAAATTTTTAAAGATGCTACACTTATAGTTTGGGAGATGGAAGGGGCCATAATACAAATAATGCAAAAAATGGAGCCCTAGAAGCTAAAAAAGTCAAGGAAACGGTTTCTTTCTTAAAGTCTCCCAAGGGGGTGTAGCCCGGCCAATCCTTGGTTTTAGTCCAGTGAAATTTTGGAGTTCTGACTTTCAGAACCATAAGAGAACAATTATTTATTGTTTTAAGCCATCATGTTTGCAGTAAGTTCTTAGAGCAGTCATAGGGAGCTAATAGACTGTGAGGTACCATCTCCCAGCCATATCTCAAGCATTGACAATAGTGTGTACTTACTGAGGCTTACCATGTGCCAGGCTTTATGATAAGTCTCTTATGTGTATTTGTTCTTTTAAACTTCACAGGGTATCTATGAAGGAATTACTATTAAGATCCCCAGTTTACAGGTATGAAAACTGTGTCACACAATCAGCACAGTACAGAGCTGGAATCTGAAACAAAGCAGCCCATAATCCAGAGTTTGTTCAATCTGACTTCTGTCCTTCAATGTCTACTCTTTTATTTTTTTTTTTTAACGGTATGGTTAATAACCTTTTTTTTTTTTAATTTTACTTATTTATTTGACACACAGAGATCACAAGCAGGCAGAGAAACAGGCAGAGGGAAAGAAGGGGGAGGAAGCAGGCTCCCTGCTGAGCAGAGAGCCCGATGCGGGGCTCGATCCCAGGACCCCGAGATAATGACCTGAGCCGAAGGCAGAGGCTTAACCCAACTGAGCCACCCAGGCGCCCCAATGTCTACTCTTTACATGTCTCATTTATAGTTTGAAATCTTTGGGAGATGAGAAACTGTGATGGGCCACCCAGAAAATTCACAACAATTTATTTCATCCACTATCATTATATCATTGACTTCAAAGGATTTTCAAATATATTCTGCTTAACAGTTGGAAAAACTGAGTCATACAGAGATTAAGGCTGTTCAACAAGCCTGTGGCAGAACTGGGAACAGAGCCACTGCTGAGTGCTTGCCTCATCACATTTACTGTGCTTTCTACTCTTCAGAGCACCTTCACACCTTATATCTCTTCCAGGCCTCACAATAGTTCTGCAAGATGAGTGAAGTAAGTATTAGGACTTGCATTGTGAAGATGAAGAAACTGATAGAGAGAGAACAAAGTCCATAATTCTATTAGTTGGTAAGGTATCAACAAAAGAGCTCTGACCTCCCTTCTTCAGCCCTGAGCTCTCTCTGCTTATCCACACTTAGCCATATTTTAAATGGTCCAGCACCATTTACTGGGCTATTCAATGAAAAGACTCACCTCTGGAATGGGTCCTGTCTATAACTGTGATATCCAATGCACTAGCCAGTAACCACAGGTTACTTATGACTACTGTGCATTTGAAATGTGACTAGTCTGAAGTGAGATGTGTTTAAGTGTAAAGTGCACTCTGGATAACACTTGGGATGCAAAAAGAATATAAAATATCTTATTAATATTGTTTATTATTTTTAAAGATTTTATTTATTTATTTGACAGACAGAGATCACAAGTAGGCAGAGAGAGAGGCACCCTAACCCAGGTGCCCCTTGACCCATGTTTTAATTGGGTTGTTGATTTTCTTAATTTTGAGTTTTAAGAATTCTTTGTGTATTTTGGGTAATAGTTTTTTGGTAGATGTGTCTTTTGTGTGTCTATAGTTCTGTGTTTTATATTTAAGTCTGAGATCCATTTTGAGTTCACTTCTGTGATGAGTTCAAAGTCTGTGTCTAAATTTATTTTTTTCTTATGTTGATGTCGAGTTGTTTCATCATCATTTGTTGAAAAGATGATCTTTTATCCATTGTATTGCCTTTGCTCCTTTGTTAAGGAGTTAACTCTATTTATATGTGTGTGTATATATACATATCTAATGTATATATTAGATATAAATATATAGTTTTAAAAAACTAAATATATATAGTTTTCCCAGTATGGTTCCTGAGTTTCATGTCTCATTAAAAAACAGATCTTAATGAGGGCACCTGGGTGGCTTAGTCGGTTAAATGTCTGATTCTTGATTCCAGCTCATCATGATTTATGGGTCATGAGACTGGGTCCCTCATTGGGCTCCTCACTCAGCAGGGAGTCTGTTGGAGATTTTCTTTCTCCCTCTCTGTCTGCCCCCTACTCCTTGCCCTGTGCTCAGGCTCGCTCTTAAATAAATAAATAAATAAAGCTTTAAAAAAAAGTTCTTACATTTTAGTTATTTTGTTGTGTCTTGTTTTCATGTTTTTAGGCATGGTTTTAGATTGAATGGTAATTTGAGAAAGCATTGTTCAATTTTACATTTGTAAAGAATTTATCAAACTCAAGTCCTTTTCATGAGAAAGTATACTTTATTAATCTATCTCTCTTCCTTTACCTGTGGTTTTGATTCAGTGGAAAATAATTTTCTATTAGAGACATCCAACATGGAGTCAAGTGGTTCTTGAGTACCTCTCTGTCCCTGAAATTGTTCAAATTGAAATTGTCTTGTGAATATTGTAAAGGGACTATTTCCTGCATGGTTGGGACAAAATGTAGAGCAGGACAAGACAGGGCCAGGTGCTTAATTTTACATTTTCAAGTAGCATACTTAGGGAAGTAGAAAGCAATAGGTAAATTTAATTCAAAAATACATTCTGTTTGGCTCAAAGTACCCCCAATACTATTTCAACACATAATCAATGGGGTGCCTGGGTGGCTCAGCAGGTTAAAGCCTCTGCCTTCGGCTCAGGTCATGATCCCAGGGTTCTGGGGAGCCTGCTTCCCTTCCTCTCTCTCTGTCTGCCTCTCTGCCTACTTGTGATCTCTGTCTGTCAAATAAATAAATAAAATCTTTCAAAAAATAAAATTATATTAAGAAAAATAAAATATGGGTCAAATACCTTAACAGATATCTCATCAAAGTAGATATTCATGTGACAAATGAGCATATGAAAAGATTCCTTACATCATATGTCATCAGGGAAATGCAAATTCAAACCACAAGATACCACCATACACTTACCTGAATTGCCAAAATCCAAGACAGTGACAAGATCAAATGCTGGCAAGAATATGGAGCAGCAAGAACTCTCATTTATTGCTGGTGGGAATGCAAAAATGGTACAGCCACTTCAAAAGACAGTTCGGCAGTTTCTAGCAAAACTAGACATACTTTTACTACATGACCCAGCAATTCTACCCATGGATATTTACCCAAAGGAGTTGAAAACTTGAATCTACACAAAACCTACACAAAAATATTTATAGCAGCTTTTCTAATTGCCAAAATTTGAAGCAATCAAGATGTCCATCAATAGGCAAATGACAGAGAAACTGTGGTACATCCAGAAAATGGAATATTATTCATCACTGAAAAGAACTGAACCACCAAGTCATGAAAAGATATGCAGAATCCTTAAATGCATATTACTAAGCAAAAGAAGCTAATCTATATATTATATGATGCCAATTCTATAACATTCTAGGAACGGCAAAGCTATGGATATTATAAGAGGATATGGGGTTTGGAGAAAGAGAGGGATAAGTAGGTGAAACATCGAGGATTTTTAGGGCAGTGAAACTACTCTGTATGATACTAGGATGGTGGATGCACATCATTACGTATTTGTCAAAACCCCTGGGATGTACAGTATTAAGACTGAACCTAACATAAACCATAGGTGATGCTGCTTTGTCAATGTAGACCCATCAGTTACAACAAGCATACCACTCTGATGGGAGATATTGATAGTGGAGTAAGCTGTGTACATGTATATATGTGATAGCAGGGAATACATGGGAAATCTTCATACACCCCACTAAATTTTTCTATGAATCTATAACTGCTCTAAAAGTTTGTTTTTTTAAATTACAATTACAAAGAAGAATAAGACAGGCTTTTGTTTTTTGTTTTCATTACAAAGCCTAGTTTCTTTTCTTTCTTTTTTTTTAAATTAACATATAATGTGTTGTTTCAGAGATACAGTTCTGTGATTCATCAGTATTACACAATTTATAGCACTCACGATAGCACACCCTCCCCAGTGTCTATCACCCAGACACCCTATCCCTATCCCCCTCCCCCCAGCAACCCCCAGTTTGTTTCCTGAGATTTAGAGTCTCCTATGGTTTGTTTCCCTCCCCGGTCCCGTCTTGTTTCATTTTTCTATCCCTTCCCCCTATGACCCCCCTTCCCTGCCTCTCAAACTCCTCATATCAGAGAGATCCTATGATAATTGTCTTTTTCTGATTGACTTATTTCACTTAGCATAATACCCTCTAGTTCCATCCACATTGTTGCAAATGGAAAGATTTCATTTTTTATGGCTGAGTATTATTCCAATATATATATATATATATATATATATATATATATATATATATATATATATATATATATATATATACCACATCTCCTTTATCCATTCATCTGTTGATGGACATCTGGGCTCTTTCCATAGTTTGGCTATTGTGGACATTGCTTTTATAAATATTTGGGTGCACATGCCCTTAGGGTCACTACATTGGTATCTTTAGGGTAAATATCCAGTAGGGCAATTGCTGGGTCATAGGGTAGCTCTATTTTCAATGTTTTAAGGAACCTCCATACTGTTTTCCAGAGTGGTTACACCAGCTTGCACTCCCACCAACAGTGTGGTAGGGTTCCCCTTTCTCCACATCCTTGCCAGCACCTGTCATTTCCTGACATGTTAATTTTAGCCATTCTGAGTGGTGTAAGGTGGTATCTCACTGTGGCTTTGATTTGCATTTCCCAGATGGCGAATGATGTTGAGCACTTTTTCATGTGTCTCTTGGCCATTTGGATTTCTTCTTTGCAGAAATGTTTGTTCATAGAAGATAAGTTTTAATAGCTAATTTTATTTGCCAACTTGATTGGGCCATGAAGTACCCAGATATTTAGTCAAACATTATTTTGTGTGTGTCTGCAGGGTGTTTTTGAATGAGAGTAACATCTGAATTTGGAAACTCAATTTATCAAACCACTTTACTCATAAAGTAGAGTGTCCTTCCTAAGGTAGAAAGTCCTCATTCAATCAGTTGAAGGCCTGAAGAGAACATAGAGGCCAACCTTACCACAAATAAGGGGAATACCTCCTAGCTGACTATTTGAGAGGACAGTTGCCTCTTCCAGCCTTTAGTCTCAGACCAAAATGTCAGCTTGTCTTGCTAACTACAAATCTTGGGACTTCTCAGCCCCCAAAATCATGTGAGACAAGTCCTTATAAGAAATTTATAATTCCGCATAATATATCTTATTGGAGAACCCTGTCTTAGATTATCATACAAGATACTTTGTTACATGAAATAAAAATTAGTAGACTCATATGTGTAAAAAAGGGGGATGGGGGAAGGAAACAAAAAAAGGAGAAAAAGGAAAGAAAAAAGAAAATGAATCAAGAACAAAAATAAAAACAAGATGATTATTCATATAGTGTTGTTTGTATATAGAACATCTCCAGAAAACAGAACAAGAAACACGTAACAGTGATGACGTGAGGAAAGGACAATTAGGGGTCTGAGCAATGGGTGGATAGAAAACAGTTTTCACATGCCTTTTGGTTATTTTTCTTTGAACATGTGTTTTCCATTCGTATATATATTTTGTAATTAAAAATCACCTTAACTTGGGACACCTAGGTGGCTCATTTGGTTGGGCCTCCAACTCTTGATTTTCAGCCCAGGTCATGATCTCAGCTTGGGTCATAATCTCAGGGTCATGAACTGAGCCCTGCCTCGGACTTTATGCTCAGCTCGGATTATCTCTCTCGATCTCCCTTTCTCTGGCTCTCTCAAAAAAAAAAGGAGCAAAAGGGAAAAATTGCCTTGCCTTGCCTAAGAATTCCTGCCAAAACTTAAGAATAAACATTTTAAGGGAAACTCTTCAGCTTATGAGCTCGAACAGGGAATAGCTGGCCAGTCTTGCAGCATACAGTGATATTTTGATGCCCTACATGTTGACTTCAAGGCTCAGTCCATGCATGAAAGGATGTCAGCAATGACTAACTTGAAGACTGTTGGATGCACACAACACACACCACACCACGTTCTCAGAATCACATTCTAACCAGGTTCACCCCTGCCCTTCTCTACAAGAAGTTGGATGGCAGGGGGACAAACCCCAGAGCTAAGCTGCAGATGGGACCAAGAGCTTCTTCACTCTCCCCTCAGACGAATGTGACATGAGTCCCCAGGAGGACAGCCCCAGACACACAGGTCCTCTCCTCCCCCATATATATGCCAGTGATAGATAGGGAGGAAGCTGTTCTCTGACAGCTGATACAAGATCCACTGAGAATCCTCTGAGACTGGTGCCCAGCTGGGACCCCAAACTACCAAAGGGTGGGAGTTCAGGCATGGAAGTGTGCTTTTGCCATCTAAATTGGGCACTAACTATTATACCAAAAACTTTTCCTCACTCTTAAAAACTTCAAAACAAACTGGTCCTCAGGAGAATCTGCCTCAGTGACACAGTTTCGCAAACTGTACCTTCACACTTTTAGCTCCTGAGGATATCTGGTTCCTCCATCCGATAGGCAGGGAATGACAGTGTTGAGATCTGTGCCCTTAATTTATGAACATACAGTCAGTTGTTCGAGTGGTTTGCCACTACCATGAGGACAGTTCTCATCGGTCATCTGCTGTGATCAGTAGAGTTTCAGGAACCATATTCATAAGGGTGGGGGTTAGGAACACATACTGAGTAATCACCCTGGTCCTCTAGTATTTCAAGAGAAAAATCCCTGGTTTGCTTGGGGGGAGGGGGATAAAGCAATGTTTTAATGTTTCCATCACAGAAAACATCATTCAGGAGTCACTTACTGGCTATTTGCCTGGAGATGTGTAACCTAATGGCTCTCAATTTATGTCCTTGTCTGCAAAGTGAGAATAATGATTCCTTTCTCATGTAGGAGTGAGAAGGACTAAATGAGGTGAGGTATGGGAAAGCACCTAGTATTCTGTCAGTCACTAAATCTAATTTCTTTTACTCTTAGAAGTGTAGACACGAGGTACAGCATTCCACCTACAGAAAATAAATGATATATTCTCAGTTCACTAGTAGCCTTACAAACTATTCATGGTGTCACCACATTTCAGCTAAACTCTAAGTTACACACTTTCTTTTCATGTTACCTGGAAACTAACAGAATAGAGCATCCCTGGGTGGGGTATGTGCCACATCTCCAAAGTCCACTTTCCAGGAGACATTGCAGCAAAGGAGAGCCTCAATCATAGTAGTCAATACCCAGGGAGTGGTTAAGCACTTCATATGCTTTGACTCTTTTCATTCTCTCAACAACCCAACATAGATACTGCTGATGCTGCCTGGAAAGTTGAAGCACAGAGAGGTTAATTTGCCACAAGTCTCGGAACCATTATTGGTAGACCCAGGGTTAACACAATCTAAGCGCTTAATCATTAAGGTAAACTGTCCTCAAGAGAACTGAATCATTACCAGCCTGAAGGCGGACAGAGGGGGAGGCTGGTGTCTGAGGTCAGGAAGGAAGGATAGCCCTTTATCCATTTATCCCCTTCCCAATCCTGCCTTTAATGGAAGGCTATCTTTTAATTCTACCTCTGCCCAATTTTCAAATCTACTGGCTCCATTCTCCCCAAATCTTTGATCCCTAATTTAAATTAGGTTCTTCTTTTTAGATGTTTGAACTTGGTCTCCTTTTCCCAGAGACTCTCTCTACTTCTGCCTCTCAAGCTTTCCCAACTCACTGTTCTCTACTCAGCTTCCCAGCTCCTAACTCTGATCTGCTCTGGTTCAGTAGATCTGTTCACTTCTGCCCCCTTCCCCCACCCCAGTTTACCTCTGGATTCTTAACCTTCATAACTTTCTGGATTCCCTCAGCCTGCAATAGCCTTCCTCCTCCTCTCTACCTCTTAGAGCCTACCTACCCTTCAAGATACAGGTGACTACCACTCCTGCATCAAGTTTCCTCTCCTGACCACTCTAGTGAGGAGTGGTCTGCATCCTTCATGATACACCTTTGCAGATACTCAGTGTCTTGAATATTTTGCAATATCCCATCTCAACTAACAAAATGCTTTATATATAATACAAGACTGAAAGTGGTGGCTAATATTGATGTTCTAATCAAGCACGTCAGCTATACCAGCCATATGTACTCTGTCACCTTCAGGTCACTTAAAAGCCCATATAAAACTCATATTCATAATACCCATATCTACACATGGTAATTCTTCCTGCCAGCAAAAAGCAATACAACCACACTGTGCATGCAACTGGGGAAAAGAGCCATCTCTTCACAGAGAGAAAGAAGAGAAAGAAATACCCAGAATAAGGAGAGGGAGGAGGAGGAGAAGGCTGAGGAGGAAGAGGGGAAGGAGACACAGGGGAAGAGGAGGGAAAATAGTCCTGCAGTAACAGTAGGGGAAAAGCTGGAAGGCTAAATTTGGGTCAGGCTTAAAAAAAACAATGCCCACCCCAAGGCTTATTCAAAAAGAAGAGTGGTCAAAAACAAATTCTGAAAATGCACTGAAAAAGCATGCCAATGAATTTAGTATTATTTAAATTCTGGCTGCATGAGAGAGTTATAAAATCACAACCATTTTTCATTTGCTTTTATTTACTTCTGATTCCCAAATATACAGTTCTGATAAAAAGAAAAAAAAAAGGCTTTGTTTGCCTATATTATTTTGTTTGTTTTTTGCTAATCATGTTTAACTAAGAGGAGTTTTTATTTTTGATTAAAAACAAGTCAAGACCATTGAATGTGAGGCCAACTGCTGCTTTCCAAATTCACCAGACCATTGCTAACTCACCAAAGTCAGGAAGCAAAAATAATGCCTGCTCTTTATAGAATGCCTTTTCTCCCCAGGAAACTTCAAAGCTCTGTGCTGACACTTGGGCTCTGCAGCTGCCAGGAAAGAAATGTGGCTCCCCTTACCTCAGAGGGAGTATCAGAAGCACATGGGGACCCACAGCAGTGACCCCACACCCATGGCTGCCTCCACTGTATCAGAGACCACACCCAAAGCTCTGGTTCAAGGGCAAGAAAATAGAAAAGGCAGCAGTAGTAGCAGGCTACACCCATCCCTCACCCACCCAGACAAGCATCCTAAGGACAGGAGTGACCAGATGCAAAGTTGTGACTCAGTCAACTATGTTGCTTGTCAGAAGGGATAGTAGTAAAACAGACAAAGTTACACAGCTCTTTATAGATAGAAAATTGGGTTGGGCTAATCCTATCAATGTTCCTATAAAAATATAGTTCCTACATTAACAGGAAAAAAAAAAACCACAACCATGAATGCTCATGGTTGCACCTCCTGGCATGCATTTCCTCTTACAGTCAACCTTGTCCCTTTAGATGAAATGGAATAACTGTTATTTACTGAAAATCAACATATGTGAGGCATTTCAGTTTTATTGGTGTGAATCCTCACAGCTGTCCTGAGAGGAAGGTATTATATTCCATATTTTATAAATGATGACATTAAGGTTCAGGCAGATTTCATTTTTTAAAAAAATTAATGTTAGATATCTAAGGAAGAAACATTTCTATCAGTCTTGCAACCACATCTTTGCCCTGAGAGAAATAATTCCATAGTCACTCAACATGGGGCTGTCACAGTAGCTATCCCACCTTGCAGGTCAGGTGGGATACAGACCCAGGTCAGCCTGAATTCAACTCAGCTATCAAGAGTGAACTTTTAAAAATATGTTATTTATTTATCTTTAGAGGTTAGATACGGGCAGAGGGAGAGGGACAGAGAGAGAATCTGAAGCAGATTCCTCACTGACCACAGAGTCTAACATGGGGCTTGATCCCATGATCCCATGATCCCAAAGATCATGACCTGAGTCAAAATCAGGAGTCAAATGCTCAATCAATTGAGCCACCCAGGCCCCACCTCTTAGCAGGGCATCTTCTTCCAGCTTCATAGGTCCCGTGAGTGTCCATTTGGGTACAATGAATGGAGGCAGGGAGCGTATCTCATAGACGGTTTTTTGTTTGAGTCCCTACATTTCTGGTTTTTCTCTCAACTAAAAGTTGAAAAGAATGAGGAATACTTCAAAATACAAACCAGCCCTCCACTAAGGAACCAGCTGAATGCAGTGACATGAGTGTGCCCAGGCAAAGCCAAGCAGAAAATAAATTTGCCATCATGTAACAGGGGCTGAGGTCGCAGAGACTGATTCTCTTGCCCAAGAATACAGAGCTAGTTACTGAGTCAAGACTCGAGTTCTGGGGTGCCTGGGTGGCTCAGTGGGTTAAAGCCTCTGCCTTCACCTCAGGTCATGATCCCAGGGTTCCAGGATCGATCCCTGCATTGGGCTCTCTGCTTAACAGGGACCCTGCTTCCTCTTCCTCTCCTCTCTCTCTCTCTCTGCCTGCCTCTCTGCCTACTTGTGATCTCTGTCTGTCAAATAAATAAATAATTTTTTTTAATAGTTAAAAAAAAAAAAAGAGTCGAGTTCTGAACTTGACTCTGACTGCTGCCATGCATGTGCAACTTGCACAGCAACCCCAAGCATCAGCTTTCACTATGGCTCTTCTGGGCTTTGTCAACCTGGGGGTACAGATGCTGAGTAAGACTCCACACATGCAAATGTGGATTCATTATTCAGCTCTCATTTTAGCATTGTCTTCCAGGTTTACTAAATACCAGACTCATTGATTTACATGGAAGCAGGAGTTCTTTCTGAAATGACATCGTCCTTCCAGTGGGACAAGAAAAAAATCATTTACCTAGGGAGACCCTAGACCTCACAAATCCCTTACTTCCATGGGGCTAATCATCAGTACCACCATGAACCATCCCTGAGCCATCACCCCACAATGAGGGAAGAGTGGCTCAGAGATATCCTTTGTCTATGCTATTTCATATCCAAGATGCTGGATATATTCTGTGAATGGAAATGACCCATAATAAGGTCTGTATGTTATCACTATGAATTAGAAGAATGGTTAGCCAACAGGGTATCTGTAGGCAGTGGGTATCTTTCTGACAACTTTGCATAGTTGTATCCTGTAAAATGAACAGTTACCCATTGTTCTGAGGAGGGATTGTTCTGTGTTGGGATTTCCAGAAAAAAAAAAAAAATGTTGGAACACAGCTAACTTCTGAGTATGGGTGCATTGCATAGTGTCACAGATAGTACAAGATGATTCCAGTGGGTGGAAAGAGGAAAAGAGGGAAATTCGGGATGATATGGACCAAATATAGAGATGGGAACATAAAGCACATGATTTTAAAATATGTATAAGAGTCTACGCTGGCTGGAAGGCAGGGGAATGATGACAGACGTAGACATCATGACCTTGATCAGTTCATGTATCTGTTGAGAAAACATTCACTTTCCCTTGGGAATAAATGCAAAAAAAGCTAGCTCAGGCCCCTCAGTACCGTGAAAGACCAGTAGTTTTGGAACACAGTGACTGTTACACACTGGATTCTTATTTGAATTTCCCAACACAAGTGAGCACTGAAGTCCATATTTCATGAGAATTCCTTGAAGGACAGGGTAGCCTCTTTCTGACCACTTATAGATTGCTCCCATGTTGCAAACAACTCCCATGTGAGAGCCCCACTGACTATGAGCGCAGAACCAAGACACAGGCAACAAGATGACTCTCTTCCTTCAACTCCACACATGACCATGATGTTCAGTGGAGAAATTTGCAGTTGCCAAGATGTAAGCAAAGTCAATAACTAGTGTAAAAAGAGCAACCTTAAAAATCAAGAGCCAGGGCCAGAGTCCTGGCTCTGCTCCTCTAGCTCCTCAGACATGAAAAGGAGAAAACAAACAACACGATGTGAATTGCTATTCCATATCAGACATGTACTATAGGCCTAATATATGTTATCTTATTCAGTCCTCTCCACCACATAAAATAAGTGCTATTTATCTCCATTTTATAGAGTGGAAAATGGAGACTCCACAAACTCACAGAAGAACAAATAATAAATCGTGGAGCTAAATGCAAAACCAATGCCCTTCTTATTATACCAAATAGTTTTTCTGTTCCAAATAGTAAACCCCCTCTGTGTCTTTCAACCCCTTTAGCTCTATAATTCTAATATTATATTCTGATTCTGTATAGAGTCATGTAAGTGAGGTCCTTCTTTTTGAGATTATTTTGAGATATATCTGAAATACAACATTACGTTCATTTCAGATGTACAACATACAATTTGATATGTTGAATATTGTAAAAATAGTTGAGTTCTAATAGGAAAAAATCGTACCCACATTTCCTATGAACTGTTATCAAAGGATATTAAAATAAATGAAAGCATATTCAACTCATCCAGGTATTACAATAAAATTCTAATAAAAATGTGTACTTTCCTTGTAATGTCTTTGATGTCTCAAGAAATATGAGGCATAAGGTGTCCTATGAATATCTGATTTCTGTATTATTCTGAAACAACTAATAGATTGTCAATCTGCAATTTAATAGGTTTTTTTAATGTCTGCAAAAAAATACATGGTTAAAAGAGGTACTATAATAATATCACTCAATTTATGCATATATCTGTAGACATACATGTATGTATATACATAAAGACAGAGAGGAAGAGATCTCCAACTATCTGTCCAAATCTACTGATACATCTCTACCACCACTTGCTTTTCCTCTCCACAACATTTGACAGAGCACATAGCTCTCTCATTGTTCAAAACCTGTCTCCACCCATTTTGCTGGGACTCTGCACTTGGGAGCCTGGCAACTGCTTCTCAGTCTTGCTCCTGCTCTTTCTGACTCCTCAGTGTTGGAATGCTCTAGAATCTAGTCCTCCCCCTACATTATCCCCAAATTTATCTCATCCAGACTCATGACTTTAAATGACATTGATACATTTACGGCCCCAAAATGTACACCTCTAGCTCAACTTCTCCCTAAGCTCCTGGTTTGTATATCTGTTGTGTTATTGACTCACTGGTTGACATCTGTCAGGCATTTCAAACTTAACATATCTGAAACATCAGTCCCAATAGACTGAATCCCTTACACATAATTGTTAAGTCCAGAAACCAAAGAATCATTCTGATTCTCCTTTTTCCTCTAACCTCTTCTATGATCCATTAGCAAATCATGTGACTGTATCTTCAAAACAGGCTTCAAGTACAAACATTCTTACTAATGCCATTCACCCTACTGTGGCCCCAGCCCCCATCATCTCCCACTCACATAGCTGCTAAATCTTAACAGGTCTCCTGACTTTGGCCCCTTTTCTTCCTTTAATCTAACTTGATATAGTAGCCAGTAAAAACTTATAAAACTGGGGGTGCCTGGGTGGCTCAGTGGATTAAAGCCTCTGTCTTCAGCTCAGGTCATGATCCCAGGATCCTGGGATCGAGCCCCACATCGGGCCCTCTGCTCAGCAGGGAACCTGCTTCCCTTCCTCTCTCTCTGCCTGCCTCTCTGGCACTTGCGATCTCTGTCAAATAAATAAATAAAATCTTTTTAAAAAAAATTTTTTTAAAAACTTCTAAAAATGAACAAGATTATGCCATCCACCCCTGTTAAAATCCTTCACTGGATTTACATCCTACTCATAATACAATCCAGTGGCACACAATGCCCTATACAACCCAGATTGCCTACTCCTTGGGCCTCATCATCTTCTCTTCCCACACTCACTCTGGTCCATCCAGCCAGGCCATCTTCCTACTTCCAGGTGTGTCTCAAACTTGTTTCTCCTTCAACTTTATACTAGCCCTTTCTCCTCCTGAAACATTATTCCCCCAGATGTTCACCAGAGCCTACCTCTTCATATAACTCAGATCTTTCTGCTCAAATGTAGCTTCCTTAGAGAAGATGTCCATGAGTGCACTAGTTAAATTTGTACTGCTAACCACAACCACCCATAGCTCCATTTCCTTATCTTGTTTCACTTCTTCACAGTCCTTTCTGTTATCTGGAATTACATTATTTTAATTATTACTGAAGTAAATCCTATTTGTCCATACAGATTTATCAAAACATGGATTTATTTGCCCATTTACTTGTGTATCCTCTGCCTCCCCATTAGAATGTAATTTCTAAGGGACCTGTCTGGTTGTTCACCACTGAAATGCCAGTGCTTCCATAGTGCTTGAAACACAGCAACCACTCAATAAATATGTGTGAATTTAATAGCTGAATCTTCTAGGTATTCCATGCCAGTCTGTGATGCTTCGTTGCTCTTGAATATGGCCCTTATCTTTGTTACCACCTATAAATTTCCCAAAAGTTCATTTTGTTTATAGTTCCTATCTACTAAATTTTTATCCCTTCAATACCATTTATCCATTTAACTTACTATGATAAAACCAGTTCTCAATTTTTTTTAAATGTTACATCTCTGTCTTTTTTAACCTAAACACTCTATTTTCTGAGCAGTCCAAATATAGCTTATGTAGCTACAATGGTAAGGATATTTTTTTTATGTGCCTCTGGAGATGAGTATAATCTTCTGTGTAAGCTCTAGAGAGAAAACATTTTCTCTTCTCATCTCTGACTCCCTCCAGCCTCCATCTCAGCTCTGGACACACACAAATATTAAACAACAGCACTGGTATGACATCATTCCCCATTAAGTACCACTGATCAGCCCATGTCTACTGCTGCATAAGCTGCATGACCATGGAAGAAAGATGGTTAGAAAAGCCCACGTGATTCCTCCTCTTGACTGGGGCTGGGAAAAAGGTTATGACAGCAAAGATAAGAGTGTGTGTCTGTGTTCTGTTGGCACTAGTATGCAGAAATAGAACCATAGTCAGATTGGTCCCACTCTGGAAATAGCCAATTAGCAATGTTCACAAACTAAAAAAGTTAAAGGCCATTCCAAAACATATTAAAAATAAACAAACTTTTTTTTTAGTTTTTTATTTTTTATAAACATATATTTTTATCCCCAGGGGTACAGGTCTGTGAATCACCAGGCTTACACACTTCACAGCACTCACCAAAGCACATACCCTCCCCAATGTCCATTATCCCACCCCCTTCTCCCAAACCCCCTCCCACCAGCAACCCTCAGTTTATTTTGTGAGAAAAAAAAAATAATAAAAAAAAATAAACAAACTTTTGAAATGGGTATATTAGACACAACTTCTAAAAGACATTTACAAACTTTTACTTCTAAAATACACTAAACAATTGAAAAATCAATACAGTTTTACTAGTCTAGGGTGAGACTCTATCACTGGAAGGCTTTCAAAAATGATTGACAGCAACATTACTTTCCTGTACTTTATGGGAACCATATTTGCATAATTGCATAAAGTGATTCAGAATTGACCTCACGCATGAAAACAGGCAACAGATGGCATTAAAATGTGATGGTGAAGGAAAATGCATTATGGAAATTGCTTGCAAAAACTAAGAGATCAGCCTATTTTTCAGAGTCTATAGAATTTATAATCATTAGGTTGCTGCTATATTCATCTTTTCAAAAGATGTGACCCAGACTATTGTGAAGGCTCCTATATAGGGCCTCCCCTTTCTTTTGTTTGCTTATTTATGCCTGGCTAAAGAGAAAAAGGAGGTTCCATAATCTCTGCAGTCCACACAATCAAATCTTTTTCATTTTTTATGCCGTTTCCATTCTCATTGTTTCTGAATATAAATCCTCAGTTGTCCTCAGACATCCAACTCCAGTAAGACTAAAAGATTTCCCCTTGTTGACCTGGAATTCATGTGGAGAAGCACAAATCTCAAGCCACTGTACTGAGTGAATTCTGGATACAAATAGGAGGTTAATTCATGTAGAGTCAAGATAGGAACTTGAATGACTGGGTATATGATAAGCATCAATGAAAGAGATGTTTTCCTGTATCAAAATTAACATTGAAATAAGATACAAAATTAACATTGCAATGAAAAAACAGCTTTTTTCCAAATGAACATATAGCCTTCTCCTAATAGGTTTCATAGGCAATACAAATGTCTGAAAATTCTTCTGGGGACTGCTATACTTCCCCCCTTCCCTCCAGAAGAATCACATTCATGATTTTTGAACTTTTCATGGAAAAATAATCAGCACTGCTTGGTTCCCAGTCAATCTTTATCAAGCATCTACTGTGTCAGGCATGTATCATGAGCTCTGAAATCAGAATGGCCTTTCCTGCATTAGTAAGGAAAAGGACACATTGCAACCCTGTGACGCATAAAGCCACCCATTGTCTAGAATGCACAGCTTCTATTGTAAGACTAAGTGCACAAACTGAGGCTCATTTAGTCTTACTCATGCACAGAACACAATGATCACTCATCAAAGCAAGTAACTTTCGCTGGCCTCACCTACATGCTCTCAGCGGACACATGGCCCATGTGTGTGAAATTGATGCTACCCTTCAGCCCATACCTACAGGCAGCTCTGCTCTCAACAAAACCCTATTACTGCCTACCCCACTCCCCAAAGAAAGCTCTAAGAAAGGCTGAGTTTTCCACCTTCTTCTTACTTAGATTCCCTTGCCCCACCCCTCTTCACCAGCAGGACCAGGAAAGTCCATCTCTGGTAGGGCTCTCCTCATTTTTGTATACCTGCTGGTCTGAAAGGCCTATGCTTCTTGCTTACATTTCACCTGGCTTGAAGTGGGGGGTGAGACAGAGGGAGAAAGGGGGTCCTGATCCTCTTAGAATTCTGAAAAGGGTGAATGTCTTCCGAACTTTCCAATCCACTACTTAAAACTTCTTTCCCCTGACTAAAGTAAAACATATTACAGGTTGAGCCCATACAAAATTGTCAATATTCATCCACTTTTGACATATAAAAAAGTCAATTTCACATGTTCCAACCTGATAACAGTGACCCAACTCTTCAGCTCTGTTAATTCTAAAGTTCAGTTTTTTTAAGGATTCAGGAGACTATTGTGACTGGCCACTTTCTTTCTTAACTTTGTTGCTATGGGAAGAGTTCTATATCCCTAACAACTGACCGCAGACAAATTTTGGAACACAACCCATTCATAAGCTGAGGACTGCCTACAAAGGATGTTCTTTCTTATTCAAGACAAGGCTGATGGATTGCATTTATTAGAATTACAGGCTAAAGAAACCACAAAAGACTTACTTTGGGTCTCCAGATATCCCTCTCAGCCTTTTGGCTCCAAAGCGTAATCACAATCTAAAGCTTTCTGGTGGTGAGCCAGGCCATTCCAGAGAACACTGCAACCCGACTCACGAGGTAGGGCAAAGGCCCCAGTTCTGAACATGGAAGCACAGCAAAGGCTGATTAATCTAAGGATGAACAAATGTAGTCTAAACAGTGGTTCTCAACCACATCTCCCTGTTGGAATAACCTGTGGAGGTTTAAAAATCCCCCAAAATACTGATCTCATTCATCTGGAATGCGCCCCCTGAGCAACCAGATTTTACAAAGCTCCTTAGGCAGTTCTAACAAGGAGTTACTTTTGAGAACCATGGTTCTAAAGATTAGTCCAAAACTGAGAGAAAGATTCATGGAGTAAAAGCATAATTAGTATCTGTAGGTTCTAAATGAGCCCTTGATCCAGGATATCACCCCAACAAGTAAAGCCAGTGGTCATAGTCCCTGTAGGGTACCTGAAGGCATGCCAGTGGACGGAAGCTCAGGAAGGCTTATGGTATCAGAAAAATATAGCATGTGCTCGCAGGGCCTCAGTAGTGGGTTCAGGTAAACCTCCATGAGGTGGAAATAGAGGGGCAGTGAGGAGCAATGGGGAAAAGCCTGGAAATCAATCACAAAATTCCTCCACTACAAAACCAATGAAGACGCAGCAGGAATCAGAAAAACAAGGGGCTGTGCTTGACAGATATAAGGTCGAACTATGAAGCTGAAAGGTGAGGAATTTCATTCCATACTAAGTTCTCAACTCCTTCTCTTCCTTCTATCTATAGTTGGTATTGTTCCTACAGCTGCAAGGGAGCTTTCTTAACCCAGCTGTAGGGGTAAAGTCTTAAGGGTCAAGAGCCTAGCAGATCTTCATAATTTTTCCTTCAGAATAAACATCCTACCCCCTCCTGTCTGTCATGTGCAAAAGAAAGGGTCATCTCCTTTAAACTCCGCTCAAGACTTAATTCAGACACTGTCCAATCTAATGGCATAATTGATGGTCCATCCTCTCATGTCAATGTATAAACATGTACAGTTGACATTCTGCACACTGTACAGAAGGCAACCAAATGAAAAGGGATAGAGACTGAAGTCATGTGGCTTGGTGCAGGGCTCTTTATGCTCAGAGGATCCCTTTCTTTAATTTGTGCAACTCACGATAGGCTAGCAGCAGCTATGACAAAGACGATTGATTTGCATCTGTTCAAATATTTGTTGACTAAATGATTAAGCTACTGACTCACTCTCCTTGCCAAAATAGATAGATAAATGTTATATTTTGGATACTTCACAAGGCATTCTGCACTTCCTTTGCACATATGCATTTTCTCACTGAAAATGCTCATGCAACTTAAAAATTAAAAAATCCATCAAGTGAAGCAAGAGAAAGCTTATACTCTGTCCAGCCAATTTTATCCACTGACGACAGTGGAGAAAAGCATAAGGGCTCTTTGTTTTGCCACCTTTTGTTTCCCATATTCTGAGCAAAACTGCATGGGAATTATGAACAGTTAGCAAACGCTGTATAAGTGACCAAAAATCAAATGACAGCTCTAGGAACAAAACCAGCTTGGCCTCAGTGAAGCCAGGCCGCTGGAGTCCTGGAACAAGAATTAAGGAATCAAATTCTATCCCTGGCCCTGGCCCCAGTTTACTGCTGACCTTTACTTGCTCCCATTCACAGCCTCCCAGAGCACCCATGGTGCTTTGTGACCCATATTTTGCAGTGCAAAGATCATTGCGATGCTACTCAAAAGAATCTGAACATCTTGGACAGAGGCCACCAAGTCAAGTCATTGTTAGGAGACCTCTTCACTTGTGTCTCCGCCTGGGGTCCAGTCCTCCAAGGGCTCTCTCTCTCTGGGGCTGTGCAGCTGCTCTTTGGATGTCAGTCCTTGACTAACGGAACTAAGGGGAGGAGAAGAGGGTGGTAGGAAATATCTCATTGCCAAATGGGATGGACGTTCTTGACAGAGATCGACCCAACAGTGCAGAAAAATTCAAGTAAAATGTGATTGTGTCTTCAAAGAATAGACACATCCTGTAATTTGAACTGGCCTTTCTCTCTGCCCTGCCATGCTATCCCTCCCCCAGCCTCACTCAAAATTAAACCTTTTAACACCATGTACTTCATCTCATGACTCCATCATCACTATTTTATGCTCAGATGCAGATGACCCAGATAATTCCATATGAACCTCGTTTTCTTTATTTCTTTCTTCTCCAGGAAAAAACATCCCTTCTATTTTGAAAATCACTTCAGCTATTCTAAAGGTGGAACATGGTCCCCTCCTAGCTGACAGGGTTCTCTGGACACATTCTAAGCCTGATGTGGTTGTCTGCCTGAAGAATTATCTCCCTTCTCTAAAACTAGAGGCACTCCAAGGCAAGGGGGCATCCCACCTATTAAATTTGTTCATATTTAAGTTCCGGTCTCACATCTATTTCTTCCTCCCACTCACTAACTGGAATGCTCTAATAATGTGTGAAGTATTTGGGCCAAATAGAAAAATGAAGTTCCTACTTAACCTAAGGTAGAGTTTTTTTTATCATCCCTAGGTCCCATTATCCTCTCAGGTGGGCCTGATTCATGAGGTCCTGCTCTAGTAGCATCTTCCCATCCAACTCCCACCGTCTGGGAACTTACAGTACACAACTGGGTCAGGGGAGGGCTGGCTTTGCTTTGTGTGTTTTGGTTTCATTTGGTTTGGTTTGGTTTGGTTTGGTTTGCCAAGGAACAAATTTCTCTCTTTCCTTCAAAGCTGGTTTTCACCTTGCTCACCTAGAAGAAGCCAGAGGTCTGGAAATCTGTGATAATACTGCCCTTTTTTCCACCCAGTTCCCATGCCAAACTAGCCCCCCCCCCCATATTTAAGAGATTCAGAGACGTTGGACCAGGTGACTCTTAAAGTCTTTTACAATTTGAGATCCTGCAATACTCCAAAATTTTTTTTACCTCCTAAAACATTTTTTGTAAGTATAGGCTTTTACAGTTTTTCTTCTTTTCATGAACCATTTTCAGTGAGGCTAGTCAAAATCAAAAGGAATTAAAAGTAACAGAATCACATGTCTGTGGTTATTATTAATAAGAAACTATGCATAACATCTCTACATGTAGCTTTAATTGCCTATTCTACTTCATTTTGTCTTCTTCAGAAGAAGTATTCTCTACAGAAACAAAAAAGTAAAATACATTTAAATTACAAGTAGATATGATTTAGTTACCCCCCCCCCCAGCAAAATTAAATGGGTAAGAATGCAGGATCCAATCTTCAGAGAGACTTAAACCCACTGAGTTCAGTGGTCCTCAGCCAGGACTAATTTTGTTCCCCAGGGGACTTTTGGCAATGTCTGGGGACATCTTTGTCACAAATGAAGATAGCGGATAGAGATGTTACTGGCATCTGGTAAGTTTAGTACCAGAGATGGTGCTACACATCTATAAAGCACAGGACAGTCTCACCAATAAAGAATTACCCAGCCCAAAATGTCAATGCCTACGCTGAGAAACCCTAGTCTACATTTACGAATGCAGCTGAAAATACAAAGCCATTATTTTTCCACACAAAAGAGAACACCATTTATTCTCATTAATAAATAGCAGACTCACTAAGTCAGGCAGCCACAGAAACAGCAAGGAATTCAGAGGTACTGCGCAAATTTGAGGGCAAAGACTAGAGGTGGGGACCTGCAGCTCTCCCTTTAATAGAAGTTTGCTGGCCACAGAGCAGCTCACTCATCAGCCACTGAAGAATGTTGCTGCCATCTAGGGGATGAAAATGGGATTCTCAAAAGCGCTCCATTCCTAGCTCCAAGGACACAAGCTACCAGGCATGCAGGCACACGTGCACTCACTGATTATTTTCTCCATTTCATATTTGCAGTACGTAATGGCAAGTCCACGTTTCTGATAAGGATGACAGGCACTTGGTAGCTATTTTTATTCTAATAGTTAAATGGAGTAAAGAGCGAAGATTCAATCAATGGCACAAGAACTGCCCGGTAAAACCTTTCTGTTCACCTTTTACGCTGGATCATAGAGAGATAATGCCAAGTTCTCAGCATATTAGAATTAAACAGAATTCCTTTGCTTATAAAGAAAAAATTATTAAGTTTAAAAATCAAATCAGCTCTAATTAAATGAAAATTAAGAAGAACCAGAGGGTAAACAGAAATCGTTCTCCAGCCAAACACATTGTTACTCCTACACACACACACACACACACACACACACACGGTCCACAGACATAACAGTAGTGAAAGGACTTCTCACTTTGAGAAAAATGGAAAGGAAATTTGCACCACCTTCTGTGTAGTTTCTGGAGAAGCAGGACCTAAGGCTAGAGGGGTGCAGTGTAAGCCAGAATTACAGACTTCTGTCTCATTCCTTCTTGTGGTCTGCCTCAAGTTTACCATGGTTGGATGGTCTGAACCTTGTCTGTTTTTCACATACAAGAGGTAGAAAACTTTCAACTCCTTCACCATAAGGGTTTCTAAACCTCTTAAAACAATGAAAAAACTCATTCTGATCTTTACCACATGCCTTTTGAATAGGTTGTGAACTCTATTTCTATGTTTTAGACAAAGTGATGGCTTTTTTTCCCCATTTCTTTCTTTTTTCTTTTTTTAGGACATTTTATCCTAACTCACCCCATCCTCTAAATCCCAGACTGGCTCCTAATTCAGGGTAGTTGCATGAAATCAGAGGGCTCTTCCTTCTGATTGTTTCAATGGACTAGCCCTGCCCATCACCACGCTCTAATTTTGCTGGGGACCTGCAAATAGTACAATCCTAAGCTTGTGTTATCCAAAGGGAAAAGCCTTAAGGAAAACAATTATACCAAAAAGAGAGAAACTCATAACTATGACATGATTACATAATTAGCCAAAAGTAAGAATTATCTGACAATCTGTCACCTCTTTTGCAGCCCAGCTCACAGACTCCACATGGATAGGTGGATGGGTAGACAGATGGATGGACCAATAGGGATGGACAAGACACAAAGTTTCCATTACAGTTCCAGCATTTCCGTATATTTTCTACAGCCCAATTCTCCTAAACAAAGAATCTCATGCAATATATGAGAAATCTCTGTCTTAGATAAATGCAAGGTGTTATTGAGGGTAGACGCTGTTATTAATATTTACAATGCATTAAATATTAATGTGTTTAGATTGCATACAAAATATCATCTATTTACTTACTTCAAAAAGTTATTATGAAAATCAAGTAAGAGAAGGCAAAGAAAATACATAAATGATATCATGCATATTTTAAGATGACATTGTTTTTATCGAATACAGTAAAACTGAATTGAGGCCACTTATACGTCACAGAGTCAATTTTCCTGAAGGTGATAGCAGTCTCCATGGACATGGATGCTTATTCCTTCAAAGATCAAATATTCTAAACTATCCCTCCTCTCAGAAAAAGGAAACATGATTTGGTAAGTAGACAGCATAATTTGAAATTGAGATATCCTCCACCCTTTTCATGAAATATCTTCCTTGTATCTAGTCCAATTCACAAATTATTTTACCTTGTAGAGAGAAGGAACCCTTAAGTAAGATCTACTGGAAGCTCTTCTTTATCAATTTATTTATTGTTTGTGTTTTATAGGATATATGGGAAATAGTAATGGTATCCTGATATGTAAGAAAAGCAATATACAAAATTATCTGTGTGTGTATGTGTGTGTATCAACAATGTAGGGAAAATATGTGAAAATCATATGTGATTATCCCTCGATGATGAGATTAGGTTTTTCCTGCTTAAATGAGGGAATGAGGGTCCAGTATATTTTGATCTTTTCATTTTTATCAGAGTTGTATATGTGCATATTTTAAAGTCATTTAGTTGTAAAATGTTGATAATGAAAAAAATGAATTTCCCTGCCTCGCCTCGTTCTACCACAAATTTCTTCTCCTCAGAGGCAACTAATTCTTTTAGATGCTTGTTTTGGGTTTTGCCTCCTTATTTTTTTTTTATTTTTTTAATATTTTATTTATTTGACAGAGATCACAAGTGCTCAGAGAGGCAGGCAGAGAGAGAGGAAGAATGGGTTTTGTCTCTTTATTTTTAAATAACATATTTTTACAGCTATCTCTTGATGTTGTAGATTTAGATACTGTATCCTCCTATTCTGGAAAAGGAAGACTTAGCACTCTTGATGCCGCCTCACACTCATGAATTTCCTTGTTCCCATCCTCCAATGTAATTATATCATTCATTACTATGGAATCATTATCCTGTATTTATTTTGTAACAGTATCCATACCCAAAAACTCTATCAAAAGAATCTGTCTCTTCTCAGCACACTCAAGCACAGATATTTTAAAAGCTTCATCCTTGCCTGTGTAACATCTTCTTAGAAACTTCTTTGCGCCAGTCCTCTCTGGAT
Organism: Mustela nivalis; assembly: GCF_964662115.1. Taxonomy (NCBI): domain Eukaryota; kingdom Metazoa; phylum Chordata; class Mammalia; order Carnivora; family Mustelidae; genus Mustela; species Mustela nivalis. The sequence continues at coordinate 116,998 of NW_028135424.1, read as the reverse complement.
GTGTTGCTCTCCTTGCTGGTTTCACATCTATGATATCTGGAGATTTCTTTGGCTTATCTCCTGAGTTGAGTTTCTTACTTTCTGGATCCCATGTTTTCCTCATTCTTGGCCTATCTCTGGTTTTTCTTGAGCACATGTGCTAGCGTTAACTATGAAGAGTTCAGTGAGAGAAAATGTTGAGGCCCCACATATCTTAGAAGGCTTTTGTTTTTCTCTCTTACTAATTAAGAGATGGCTGGGTATAAAACACTAGTGTGGATATCATTTTCCCTGAGAATTCCTATTTTACTATTGAAAAAACTGAAGAGACAAATTCTCATTTGTTTTGATCTGCTGGGGGGAAGCTTGTTTTATTTTTTTATTTGTTTGTTTTTTCCACTTAAGCTTTTAGGACCCTTTCTCTATGCCAGTACTCTAAACTGTCGCAATGATGTGGGTTGTGACAGGAGTTCGCTCATCTATTTGCAAATTCAACAGTTCCATCTGGAAATTTGCATCTTTCAGTTCTGGAAATTTTTTCTTATTTCCCTTCTTCTATAACATCCTTCTTTCTCTCTCTCTCTCTCTCTTTTTTTTTTTTTTTTCTTTAATTCCTGTTAGTTAGGTATTGTACCTTCTGGATTAAATTCTTTTTGAAAAATAATTCCTTTTCTCTTATTTTTCTACCTCTTTATCATTTTGTCTTTTTATCTACCTCTTTATCACTTCTTGTGAGCTTTCTTCAATTTTATCTTCTAATTATGTTATTGAAATCCTTATTTGTGCAATCTTGTTTTTAAGTTCTAAGAGCTCTGTTTGGTTCTCTGAATACTTCTTTTTGTGTCATTCTGTTCTTGCTTTATAGATGCAGTGTCATCTATTATCTCTCCAAGAATACAATTTATAGCTTTATTTTTTTTTTAGGCTTTTCTATGTTCTGTTTCTTGCATTTTCTCAACTTCTTTCATGTTCTGTTTGTTCTCATTGTCTCTTTAGGGTCTGTCTTTCATATTAGAAGTTTTTATCAGATGGCTGGTATTCTTGGCCATCGCTCACACTTAAGAGTGAGGCAATAAAAAGTGTATTGGAAGTTCTTAAAGTAACAGACCTTACTGTGGGATGATTTCAGAGACGCCTGGCTGACAGTCTCTGTGAATCTTTCCTATTAGGCTCATTTTGCCCTCCACTATCTTGCTTAGGTGGTACAAGCCTGATGGGAGGCATGTTTTTAAAGTGAAATTGAGAAAGGAGGCTAAGGATCGCTCTCAGCACTATGTAGGCTTTTATTTCATCCCTCAGTGGAATCTATTTCACAACAAGGTGTGGTTCTAGAATACAAATAAGCTCATCTGCATTTGAAAAATAGAAAATATATGTCAGGGAAAAAATCCAGAAATTACCTTAATTTACATGTCATATTTCCAAAGCACAGGAGAAGAGAACTAGAAAAGAATTACAAATTTCAGCAGAACAAGAAAAAACTTCCTGTATTTTGAAAATTAAAAACAGGACTCTGGAGTCCTGACAGGTTGTGCTGCCTCTGTGGCAACTCACGGGCAGCCCCACTGACTTAGAATACCACTTCTGTCTACAACAGGTCCGTCCCTAGCAGACGTGCTAGGGTTGTTACCAACATTCCTGTTCAACTCTTTCTCTGACTTCTGACCAGCATAATAGGCCCCAGCCACAATAAGCTGTCTGCCTCCACAGTTACTGTTTTTATTAACACTTTGGGTAAGTTTTGACTTCTCTGTCAATCCTTTTTTCTTTTTTCTGTTTTGCATATGACCTTGTATTTTCAGGAAGCAAGTTGGAAGACTGGATTTTCATTCTGTCTTATGGTAGACTGTCCACAAAACTAGCCACAACATTTCCTCTCTCTGAATCCACACCCCCTTTGTAACAAATATGATTTTGTAGCTCTGTCTGTCAAGAGGTAGCACCTATCCTCCCTCCCCTTGAATCTGAGCTAGACTTGTAACTTGCCTTGTCCCACTGAATACATGGAAGAGACACTGTCATTTCCAAGGCTAGGCCTCAAGAGTCTTGCATGTTTCCACTCATTCTTGGAACTCTGCCCAGCTCAAGTAAAAGGCCTGGGCTTAGCCTGCTGAAAAACAAAAGACCGTCTGGACCACAGAGAGTCAGACCAGCTTTCCCAGCTGAAGCCCCAGAGATATGGGGCAGAGGTAGGAAGGGCATCTTTGATATATCTTCTCTCAATCCATATTTGTAACCAACTTTCCTGTTTCTAACCCCAAGGTGCCCCCAGTTTTAGAAGGACTAGGAGTTTCAGATTACTGAGCCTTTCTGGGACTCTGCAGTAAGGCATTATTGCTTCTGGGCCTCCCCCACTCCCAGCTGAGGTTTCTGTTTCCTCAAATCAGCTTAGTTACTACTCATTCACATTTTTCCAGCTTTCAAAATGTTATTGCTCTGATGTCCTCTCCTGCTCTCTTTGTCCTTGTTTTTAGTGAATTTTTATTTCCTTACTGCAAAGTTTAGTAGTGTTTGGAGAGAAAGTGTAGACAAACACATATGTCTAATCTGCCAGAATTAACAAGATGTCTCCTCACTTCATTTTAAAGATGAGGAAAAAAGTCACAGCAGCTAAGTGGCTTGCCCACCAACACCTGTGAGGTTAGTGAAAAATCTGAAACCATCCAAAGCCCGGGGACCAGTCCAGTGTTCTCTCCTCTTTTCCCTGCTACCTCCATGATTAAGTCAGGAAGCCCATCAACAGGACTAAATGTAAATGCTACCCTTATTTGAAATGACTGCAGGTTTCTTGTGTATATCACACAAGATTCTGCAATGCCATGGTTATGTTCTAGTCTTGACAAATACTACGACAAGACAATTCAATAAACAGTATGAAGAATACAATAGAAGTGTACTTATAAGTATATAAATAAATTTTCATATAAATATGTGATCTCTGCTGATGTCCAAACCATCATTCCCATAGAATTGTGAATTTTAGTATTCTCACAAATTATGTGTAAATTCTTAGACACAAATTGGAAATAGTGTTTTACATTCTAACTACATAAACAAAAGTCTGTGCTTTTGAAACAAAATTGCATGGTATATAAAGTGGCCTTACTGGACAAGTAAATGACTCTGGAGGCTAGAACTTGGTGTTTCAAAACAATACCAACAACATATTCTGACAGCTGTTGGCCCACAGATCAGTTATAAGTATCTAGTTTCTGCCAATAATTATCACTGATTATGCAAAAGAACATGGTTCAGACATTGGGGTCACTTATGCAAAACCCACATGGGCTGCCATAATCCTCCCTCCCAACTCCAAGGGGCCATGCTCAACTCTGCCACACCACTCCAGTGGGCATCAAGCCAACATGGGGTCAGGACTTCTTGTGCATCCAAACCCCAAGAACAAGAAAACCCTGAAAGGATAAGGCACTCTTGCCTTATTTTTTTCCATGGTTATACTCTGTCAAAATCAATGAATCTTGAAAGACAGTTTAACTTCCATCTTTACGCAGCGTGTAGCACTCTTGAAACCTAGGATGACCAACTCTTGACTAGCTTATCGAATTTAAACCACTCTATATTGGCTTCAGGGTCTTTCACCAATTGTGACCCTCCTTTAAACATCCTTAACATTCCTTTCCTTGGTGCTAAACATAGATTCCTGCCCCATACACAGAGTTCAATTCCCATTAGGATCCTTTCCAGGAATGTTCTGCGCCTGCTCTTCACCCTCCTTCACAGCAAGGAGGCACAAGTGACCAGAGCTGAGGAGGCACCCTGGAGAGTTACAGGGAATGCAATTATTGTTGCAAATATTCATTGAATTTCTGCTTTTACCACACAGCCTGAGAAATGCTTTATAGGCATCATTTCATGACAACCCCAGACAACTTTATGAGATAGATACTGTAGCTGTAGCTCAGATAGGAGGAGTCTTTTGGACATTCTGAAATGCCCCAGGTTACAGACCTAACAAGTGGGGGAACAAGTCAAGCTCTGTCAAATTCTAGAACTGGGTTCTTAGCCACTGTATTTTGGTAGTTATTGTAGAACAGAGTGAGGCCGAGAGGGTTAGATTTTATGTGATAGCAAATCTGGAGCCTAGGAGACTTCAGGAGACATGATTTAAGGGTTTGCTGACATAGGCTTCAGAAGGGTTTAGAGTTGGAAGTGGTGGTCAGCAAAGTTCTCTGGAACTTAGCTGACCATGAGTAACCAAGGCCTGAGCTTAGGTTTCTCACAGCACATTAAGCACTCATGCCTACGAAAAACATCAGTGGAGAAGGGTAGGAGCAGGGCTACAGGACTGTGGGGGCCAAGAGGGAATGGAGGACTCACACCCTTTCCAAGAGAAAGAGATTCTACTCAGCTGCAGTTTGGGAATGAGATGCATCATTGTTTGATCTTCCAATTTTTAAGCAAATAGGGGCAGAAAGGAGAAAATGGAAATTATCTCAAAAAATATTCAATAGAATTTGATATCACACCACACTGTATATTTTTTAAAAAGAATAAAATGGTAAGGTAAAAAAAATTAGAAAATAGAGTGATTTTGAAAATGTTGAGGCCACTGATACAAACAGAACACTTTAAAGAAGCTGATAAATATAGTATTGGATCTATTAGGTTAGAACTTATACAGATAACATGTGGGAATGTTAACACAGCCCAATCAATCAAGTATTTTTTTTAAATAAACACTGGAAATATAGGTCAATAATCAATGATTAAACAACTAAAGTTGCAAGACCCTGTTATAGGCACTATAGGCATGATCTAGAGAGTGTAGTAAGGGAGACAACCAAGTACAAAAATAAGAGAAAACAGAAAAGAATAAACACTACAGTAGAAATATGAGCTAAGTGCTATGGCACTTGAGAGATGCAAGAGATTAATTCCTCCTGAGGAAACCTGGGAGCATCTGGAAGCAACAACGTAGCACAGAGAAGATGGGGAGGACATTCCCAGTGGAGTAAACAATGTCAGCAGGTCCAAGGAACAGGAATAGCAATTAGTGCAGGAGACTAGAGCGTAAAGTTCATGGATGGAGGGAGGAGAGGATGGTAAATATCAGGCTAGGGAACTAGGTCGGAGCCAGATAATAGAGGGCCTTAAAGTCTATATTTAGTATGGACTTTGTTCTATAACGAATGAGAGAGTCCTCAAAAGCTTTAGAGCAAGGAGTGACAAGCTCATATGTGAGTCATACACTAATCTTTTATTTCTGTAAATAAATGTCTGATTTGCATAAAATGAATGAAGTTCTGCCTTATATCTCTCCCCTGTCACTCTACTTACTTTAGCAAGTCTTGACCTTGGGATAATGTTCCTGAATTCTATTGCATTTTTTAATGTTCTATACAGTACTTCTAATTAACTTTTTTTCTAAACAAAAGTCTTATTTTCTTCTTTCTTTTTTGGTGAGAACTAGAAATATCAGTTTTAACCAAGGATTTCAACAAAAGAGTTCTTCCTCTTTTGTTTTAATCTCAAAGTCTGATATTCTACTAATTGACCCAGATTCCATCTGTAGCTTCATGTAACAAAAGGAAGCCTTGCTCTGAATGCTTCAACCAATGCTTTTCTTTGGCAAATTCTTTTAGTACCTTTGAGTATCATTTTTCAGAGAACCCATAGTTTCTGAGCAAAGTGATCTGAAGAAGTCAAAATGCATCCATTTCCCTCAAACAAGTAGGCTTCCTACTGTAAAGAAAAAGGGGGAAAAAATGCCCAGAATGTGAGAATGTCATTTAGAAACTCAATTCGATCTCTTCAACCTATCCAACCAGAACAAAAGAAAATTCCAGGAGCCAGACCTTTGAATTTTTCCTTCAAGGCGGCAACAAAGATACTTTCCCAGAAAACAGAGTTGTAATTCATTATATTCTCAGCAATATTTTTCTATTAGCTAAAATCCTCCCTTCTATAAAGTAAACCCATTCCACCATATTCTATCATTAATAAAACAAGGAAAAACAGAACATTTCTACCTGCCCTACCATCTTTTAACTGGATTCCTTTAAAGTTAAGTGTGACATTTAGACATTTGTCATATAGCTAAGAAACTCAGCCACCTACCATTTTCCCTCTCTTGCAGATACCAAACCATCCCTCAAACAAGAAGGGGCCATACAACATGTTTCCACTTGTCCTTTTCCCCATTCCACCCCACCTCACCCCCTGCAAAACTCATGTTGCTCTTTAGTTTGTCACAATGCATTAAACGTACAAGCCTACAAGAAGCATGAGTGGAATAGGGTGGGAGCAGCGCCAGAGGGCTATGGGGGCAAGAGGAATGGAGAAATCATATCCCTTCCCAGGCAGGGAGCTACTATTCAGCTGTAGTTTGGGAATGAGATCCAATATTGTTTGAACTTCCTATTTTTTTAAGAGAAGTAGGAATTCCAAAATCTACTTATTTTACAACTATTCAACACTAAAAATTCAAAAGCATTTGTAGAAAACTGCATGGACCAAGGTAATTCCTGGGGCTCTAGTTTACAGGCTATGTACTACCTCAAGGTCTAGATGCAGTGAATAATCCAAAATCTACACCAAGTTGTAGTGCCATCTTTCCTGTAGCTTCTTCCAGGTCACTTTTCCTATACTTGATGACTTGATAACTGAAGGAAGAGAAACCACCAATGGACAGATTTCATGTTCTAATATTCCACTGTACTTGTTTTCATCTAGGTATCCTACCTTCTATGAGATATGCTCCCCTCCTCTCCTAAACCCCAGCCCAAAAAGTCAGCCTGCCCATTCATCATTTTTCTGGACCAGAGATAAATATGCAGCCCTGCTGTCAGCAAAGGGAAAACTAAGAAAACTCTCAGGAGGCCCTACTAGTCCCAGATGCTAGAAATAATTTCCTAGGTATGTCTCCTGAGATCTCCAGAAAGAGTGCTTCCCTTGGCTTAAAAGAGAAAAAACTATGTTGAGTCATAGCCTCCCAGTCAAAATGTTCTCCCCTGGAGTGAATTATGCAGCTTCCCAACTTGAATGAGCCTTTTCACCCCACATCACCCATCTTCCAGGTACTCTGTCCAGCACAGCACATTTCCATAGCAGCAAGCAGTCTTGCAGAGAAGAGAGTCTACTTGCAGTATAGTATTTGACCGTCCACAATCCCACTGTGTAGTTTTAACTAGACAAGGGCTTGTAGATGATCTTAATTAAAATGTGCATGAAATTAGATATGAAACTTGAGTAGTCAAAAAACAAGTTCACCAGAATGAAGAATAAACACCAAGAACAAGTCAATGACTGCAAGGCATTTTTCGTGTTTGGTTTCTTGTGTTTTTGCGAAAGACTGGACTCATTAAATTAGCCTTGTGGACCTGTGATCTCTCCAGCTCCAGATCACACTTGCATTCATAGTTGTTCCCTATCTGTAAGATCTTCCCATCGAGGCCTGTCAGGTCCTTCCCATCCAATCAATCATCTCAGCATCCAGTGAATTAACCTTCACTCTAACTCACATTCTCTAAGGTAGTCTGACCACGAAGGCCTTAGTTTGGGCCCAACATTTCACTATTTTCAACTTTTGCCACCTTTACCTCTATATCCTGTACTTTCTGTCTATCTTGGCTGGCTTCTGCTCTTGGCCTGCTTTAGGGACCATTGCAGAATATCCATTAAACCCTGTGTTTACAAGGCTCGCCATGCTTCCTAAACTAGAGTCCTTACTGTACTATCTACTGTTCATGCTTGGCATGTCATGCTCAAATCTGGATATTTAGGGACGATGCCATTGGGGTCTGAAAACTGATACTTGAAAGGCTCCATTTCCCAGATGGCTGCAATCTAAAGGATGCATTTGCCTCCTTGATTGAGTTTTTGCTTTTTTGGCCCACTACCCATACGATTCCCTCCTGAAATCACTCTCACACTATTTTTTTTACTTTATTTATTTTTTTTAAAGATTTTTAATTTATTTATTTATTGGGCCCCGCTGAGCAAGGAGCCTGATGTGGGACTCGATCCCAGGATGCTGGGATCACGACCTGAGCCGAAGGCAGCTGCTTAACCAACTGAGCCACCCAGGCGTCCCTTTTTTTACTTTAAATAATAGAAATTTGCCTCTTTACTTGTAAATGTCTATCTTTCTTATCCAAACATGAACTCACCATTCCTTTTTTCTTCATTTAGAGAGTATGATGTCTTAATATTCCTATTATTAATACACAAGAACCTGATAAATTTCTCAAGAATTCCATTTTCTTCTTTTGACGTCAATATTCAGCCTGGTCTCCACTCTAAGATGGTGTTTGGACACTCTAAGATGATGTTTCCCAAAAGGGAGTACAAAGACTTCACAGACACAATCCCAGCTGGCTTCCTCTCTCACAAGAGGCCAGCCAGATGCCCTGTACTGTTCGTTTCTTGTAACCCATCATGAGGCAGAGCCCAAGCTCTAAAACTCATCTGCTTGGGTTCAAATCCTGACACTGCCACTCTCACTATGTACCTTTGGTTGGTTTACTCATTAAGCTTCAGTTTAATCTTTCCAAGATGGGGATGCTTTTGTAAGGATTATCATGAGGATTAAAAAACTGATGTGTACAAGGTGACTGGGTAGCTCAGTGGGTTAAAGACTCTGCCTTCAGCTCAGATCATGATCCCAGGGTTCTGGGCTCTCTACCCGGCAGGGAGCCTGCTTCCTCCTCTCTCTCTGCCTGCCTCTCTGCCTACTTGTGATCTCTGTCTGTCAAATAAATACATAAAATCTTTAAAAGAAAGAAAGAAAGAATTGATGTGTGTAGTTAGAACATTCAGTACCAAGACTGCACATTAAGTCATCAGCCATCACAGCTTCTTGTTGTTGTTGTTGTTGTCATTGCTGTTTCTAGGAGGGGGAGGGGCAGACAGAGAGGCAGAGAGAGAGTCCCAAGCAGGCTCTGTGCCTAGCCGGGAGCCCGACAGAGGCCAATCTCACAGCTCTGAGATCATGAGCTGGATGCTCAACTGAGCCCCCCAGGTACCCAGTAATCACAGTTTTTATTGCTACTCTCTCCAGCTTTCAGGGTCAGAAAACAGCCTGGAGCTTATCTCAGTCTTAGATGGTACGCTCTTCACACCAGCAGCGGCTGAGCTACTGTGAATATTGATGCTTCCAACCGCATGACCTCCCTCCTCTGCTTTTTCTCCTCTTTCCTTGAAGTCAAGACATCTTTAGAGGTTCATCCACAGCACACAGGAATCCATCCCTCCTCTTAACAACTTTTTCACATATCAATCAAACTAGCCAAAAATTGACCTATGGCATATTTTAAAAGTTAAGATTTAGGAAGTAATGCCGTAAAATCCAAATCATCAAATCCAGTGTCCTTTAAACATCAGTGGGGAGCCCTTTCACCCTGGGGAGTTGAATTTGGTCTTGTTCACAGAAAGTAGGCTAGTACAGGTTGGGGGCTGAGGAGCTATGGTCAACTATACCATAAAAATAATTCCTGCATTCAGATTATCCTTCCAAGTATACTCTGGAACTGGCCCATATGTCCCTCACCAAAGCTACTTCTTTCTCCTTCATGCCCACACTTGCCTTAAAAAAGTCAGGTTTTATTTGGGGGAGAGGCTGTTAAATTTTTTAAACTTTTTTATATCTTTACAAAGTCCTATGTATTAAAACAAAAAGCAAATAACTACTACTACTATTAACTGATAGTAATAACTAATAACTATTATTGGTGGACTTATTTTAAGAGATTATTGAAACTCTATATTGGAGACTTCTCTGAGTAAACATTTATAGTTTCTAAGATATGATTATATCTTAGAAAGATTTGACAGACAGAGATCACAAGTAGGCAGAGAGGCAGGCAGAGAGAGAGAGAGAGAGGAGGAAGCAGGCTCCCTGCAGAGCAGGGAGCCTGATGTGGGGCTTGATCCCAGGACCCTGGGATCATGACCTGAGCTGAAGGCAGAGGCTTTAACCCTCTGAGCCACCCAGGCGCCTCTAAATAAAATCTTTTAAAAAATATCTTACAACCTACCCACCCACATATTTATTTGTGTGTTAAACAAGTGTCAAATCTCCACTAAGAACAGAGCACAGATGAAGGAGATTCTCAGAGCAATCTACACCGTGGGAGAGGTAGATATGTGTGCAAAAGCTACAAAGAATGAAAAAGAGTGTGGGGCACAAAGAGAGAATGAAATAAAAACCAACAAAGAAAGCAGCTGATCTCAATGTTCTAAACTGGATCCCCAGGGTGGTGGCAGAAAGGGGCCTTACTAACATTCTCAGTCTCAGCAGTATGGTTAAGAGATGAGAGTCTGGGGATAGGAGATAATCACTAAGGCATGGCCTCTATGGGCACATGTGTGAGGAGCCCCTAGTCATATCCTCTGTGCCCACAGGGGAAGTTCCATCTGATTCTAGAGTTCTCCTCCCTTCCTCATGCCTGTTAAGATTCAGACTCCCATTCCCAAGCCATGCTAACCCTTGTGGAGATACCTAGTTCCAAATACATTCTGGATTTTCTGATTTTATCCAAGTTGGCGGCGCTCATGCTGCAACGTCCCTCCAACTGGCCACTGGCAACCTCCTGCCCGTCCTCTGAGACTCAATCCAGGGGTCTTTTTTCCCCCTTCTCCAGACCCCAGGTCCAAGGGCTCCTCCCTTCACCTTTATACACTCTGTGTTCCTCTTCTGTATACATCAACCACATTGTGCCCTGTTACCTGTGAATGGCATTCCACACATTAAACAGCTGGGCAGCACAGGCAGTGCCCATCAGAACCCAAGCTGGGTGCTCCACATCCATGCACAGCGACCAAGGTTAGCTTGCTCCAATACGTCTTTCACCCACAAGATACTGAACTCTATAAAAATAAGGGCAAGCTTTTATTCACCAATATATTGCCAGAGCCCAGCAGGTTTAGTAAGGGCTTGCGGATTGAGTAAGTCTAAGATTACTCGGAAAGAAAAGATCATGAGAAGCTTGTGATGAGGATTAGAGTACAGCTTCAAACCACCTCGGCTTGTTATCCTTACATACAACGCTCATGTCCATGCCTTACTCAGGGTTTGTACAGCTGTATCACAGTCAGACTACGCAAAAGTGAAAGAAGATGATGTGCTAGCCTTCCAAATGTTCATCATAAAGGTCCCTATTGGTTTTAGATGTAGGTAACTAGCTAAGCATCCATAAATTCCAGTCAGTTAGAAAACTTACTACCTTTGGGAACAGTATCCCAGAGCCCAGTCTTTGTAAAGCCATCTCCTCTATCTCACTCATATGAATTCTTACTACTTTTCATATTTTTAAGTAGTCCAACAGATGATATTTTTAGCTGACTGCTGAATTATAATATATCCCTTTCGTATGACTGGGGGTTAAGTTTAAGAACCTAAGCTTATTTTAAGAATATATAATTGATGAAAAATTCTTCTGGTACACCAAAATTACAACAGAGGTTAGAAGGTCTTCTAGCAAATTACACATCAGTTTCACTCTCAAGACATTAACTATGTTGTGTGATCTCCTTACTACTCTCCGCTCAAAGGCAATTATAAGGGGAGTACTATAGTAAATCCAGAATCTAAAAGCTGCACTTGGTGCCTTATGGACTTCTCTGCTGACATGGCTTTGTTCTGTATTCCGGATCAGAGAGTCATACATGGTGACTGGTACTAAATGCAATGTGTTTTCTTTTCAGTTTTGTACAATGTGTGTGCAGTTTGCTACGGCTCTAAAAAACAAAAACAGACATTTCCAGACGTTTCATCCTATAGCCATAAAACATTATTTTAATCAAAACCTTGCTTGGGGCTCCTGGGTGGCTCAGTGGATTAAGCCTCTGCCTTCGGCTCAGGTCATGATCTCAGGGTCCTGGGATCGAGCGCTGCATCACATTGGGCTCTCTGCTCAGCGGGGAGCCTGCCTCCCCCCTCTCTCTGCCTGCCTCTCTGCCTACTTATGATCTCTGTCTGTCAAATAAATAAATAAAATCTTAAAAAAAAAAAAAAAAAAAACCCTGCTTGTGTTACATGAAAAGGAAGGACACAAAATCATCCAGTATGAAGGTTTGAGGGTGAGTTCTTTAATTTTGTTGAAGGAGAATTGATTTTGCAGTTATAGAAAAAATTAAGGGATAGAACAATCCTGGTCAGAAAAAAAGCAAAACTATGCATTTTGTAGTGAAACACATTCTACTATAATGGACTGTCAGCAGGAAGTTTCTGAAGGTACATTAAAGGAAAAGGACTGGGAAAACACAGAGAAAAGTAATTCCAAAATTCTTTATCATGCTGTGCTCAAAGATGAGGACTAGACACTTACAGCCTGGTGTTACCATGATTCTCTAAGAGGTTCATGGGCAAAGACACCAGCCAGTTAGTTCTCATGGTCTTGAACTAGAAGGTACATTGTCAAGTACTACAGAGCTGCTGCTACTTTGTACAAAATGAAAATTAATTAATTAATTAACCCAGACAAAGGTGAATTGGGAGAACTTGGATGTGGGCATGACAAACTGCTTCACTTTAGAATAGCTGACAGGTAGATTATATCCTATTTACATAGCACAATGGAATCAAAATAATGAACTTTCATAATCACTGTTTCTCTGTAACATATTACTAACATTCTACATTATATCATGGAACACATTTTACTAGATAGTCTATATTTTTATACTGAAAATAAAATGCAAACAAACTATTAATAGGAAATGATCAGGGGTGCCTGGGTGGCTCAGTAGACAGAGGCCTCTGCCTTCGGCTTGGGTCATGATCCCGGGATCCTGGGATCGAGCCTCACATCAGGCTCTCTGCTTGCCGGGGAGCCTGCTTCCCCTCCCCCCTCTCTCTGCCTGCCTCTCTGCCTGCTTGTTATCTCTGTCTGTTAAATAAATAAATAAAATCTTTAAAAAAAAAAAATAGGAAATGATCAGTGTATAAATATTGTATATCCTAAAATTGAAGGAAAGTATTAACATTTTCATAACCATAGAGAGAGGCATGATGTTATAAAACATTACATGAATCTTGAAAATCAAAATGTTTTAAAGATCAGCTCAAATACATCATTTCAAAATTTATCATATCACTTAATTATGTTCATTGTTGTACAACTAGAGTTATTACAAATAAATGAAATTCCTATAACCAGCATTTTACCTAATAAATCATGCAGCACAGTTAGTCATTGAGTCTCTATGCAGTCAACATGGACCCAATAACCCTAGTTTCTGAAAAGTGTCTGGGCTTAGTAAATGCTTAATATGATTTGGTTGTTAGGAAATTATAACAAGAAAGAAAATCTGGGGGCGCCTGGGTGGCCCAGACAGTTAAATGTCTGCCTTCAACTTAGGTTATGATCTCAGGGTCCTGGGATTGAGCCCCACATTGAGCTTCCAGCTAAGCAGGAAGCCTGCTTCTCCCTCTCCCATTCCCCCTGCTTGTGTTCCCTCTCTCTGTGTGTCTCTCTCTGTCAATAAATAAATAAAATCTTGAAAGGAAGGAAGGAAGGAAGGAAGGAAGGAAGGAAGGAAGGAAGGAAGGAAGAAAGGAAGGAAGAGAAAACCTGTAGGGGTTTACTTTATTGGTCACTTTATTGCTTTTAGTTTTTCTCTGATGGATTAGAAGTCTATTAAATATCCCTAAATTTTACACAACACAAATGCATGGTAAGTACAGCTATCAGGCCACCCTTGGCCATTCATTATTTTCATCCATTAAAATGATTTCAATCATGACAACTTCCTGTGGGATTAGGACCTTACTAGGAAAGAAGTGGAATTTTCAGCATTGGGCTTTTCATCAAAACAATATATTAAGAATGAACAGTAAAGCTAGTGTGGAAAAAATGGACCCAGAGAGTAAAGTGAGGAGGGAGTGGTCCTCCCAACAGTGTTCCCATACCTCACACTAGTTTTCCTTCATCTTGCTTGGACATCCCCCACTGCAGCAGCATCGTCATGTAGAGACTGAGCCATTGCATGCTGACAACCTGTGTGTGGGTTGTCTAATTACAGTAACCTCAGATTTGACCATTTGGTAGCCAATTTTCTCTTTATAAAGGAAGGCCTACTAATGATTTATATAATCATCATCATCATTATTAATACCTCAAAGGCAGCTCCACCCAGAAATGCTGGGAACTGGTGGGACTGGACATGGGTGGGGCCAGTGTGTACCTTTAAATACCTGTCATCACAGCACAGGATCCCCTCTCTGAAGGCAGCTCTAGCGTTTCAGCCTGTTCATTCTCTCCATTGACCCTGTTATCTGCTATTTACTCTACATTTAACTTCTCTTCACCTGTCTGGAAGATTCCAGCCAGCACCATGACTGATGATGAGCTGTCTGCCTTGGTGGTAGATAATGGGTCAGGCATGTGCAAGGCAGGTTTTGGTGGTGATGATGCCCCCCGGGCTGTGTTCCCCTCCATGGTAGGACGTCCCCGGCATCAGGGAGTCATGGTTGGCATGGGACAGAAGGACTGCTACGTGGGGGATGAGGCTCAGAGCAAGAGAGGCATCCTGACTCTTAAGTATCCAATTGAACATGGAGTGGTCACCAACTGGGATGACATGGAGAAGATCTGGCACCACACTTTCTACAACGAACTTCGTGTGGCACCAGATGAGCATCCTATCCTCCTCACCGAGGCTCCTCTCAACCCCAAGATCAACCGGGAAAAGATGACTCAGATCATGTTTGAGGCCTTCAATACACCGGCCATGTATGTGGCTATCCAGGCTGTGCTCTCCCTCTATGCCTCTGGGCGGACTACAGGCATCGTAATGGATTCTGGGGATGGGGTTACTCATACCGTGCCCATCTATGAAGGTTATGCTCTGCCTCATGCCATTCTACGCCTGGATCTGGCTGGCAGAGACCTGACTGACTATCTCATGAAGATTCTGACAGAACGAGGCTACAACTTCACCACCACAGCCGAGCGGGAGATTGTTCGTGATGTCAAAGAGAAGCTGTGCTATGTGGCCCTGGACTTTGAGCAAGAGATGGTCAGTGCTGCTGCATCCTCCTCACTTGAAAGAAGCTATGAGCTTCCTGATGGGCAAGTCATCACCATTGGTAATGAACGCTTTCGATGCCCTGAATCCATTTTCCAGCCTTCCTTCCTGGGCATTGAGTCGAGTGGGATCCATGAGACAACTTTCAACTCTATCATGAAGTGTGATGTGGATATTCGCAAGGATCTATATGCCAACATCGTGTTGTCTGGAGGCAGCACCATGTACCCTGGCATTGCTGACCGGATGCAGAAGGAAATCATAACCCTGGCACCTAGCACCATGAAAATCAAGATCATAGCTCCCCCAGAGAGGAAGTATTCTGTTTGGATTGGGGGCTCCATTCTGGCCAGCCTGTCTACATTCCAGCAGATGTGGATCAGTAAGCAAGAATATGATGAGGCTGGTCCTCCCATAGTTCATAGAAAATGTTTCTGAATAGTTTTCCTGCTAATAGGTTTACATTTTTTTCCTTTTCTAGGTCATAGTGATGGTACTGCTTTTATCCACTTTCCATTGAGTCAAGGTAAATACTGTGCTCTTGATAGTGTAGAACCAGTAAACTGATCTCCATTAGAGTACTGTGGGCTACTGCCCAGCTAACCACATCCTCACCTTTATCAACTCAAGGAGAATTCTGATACCATATTCTATTTTCTTCACCTATAGAATTCAAAGATGTAGGTATATGTATATTGTCCTGCTTAAATGAAAATTAGTGACCAGGAGTAAAATCAGAAGAAACGTCCTTTCAGAATGGATAACAAGCATTTCCAAGCTTTAAAAACTAGTTCATGCTTTAAATATTTAACAATAAAGTATCTAACCCTATAAAAATGTGTATATTAGCAAACATGTATTATTAGTTAGTATTTTTTGTTTTGTTTTTCTCCTTTGTATAGCAGAGATAATGAACTATATGTGTCAATAATATCCATGTGTACATAAGTACCCAGGAAATAAAATATTATATCTTAAAAGACAAGATAAATTGGCTGTCTGAATAGCTAATGAAAATTTTTTAACTCCGCAACAGTCGATGTTTCAGTAGCTACATATTTTAATTGTTTCCCTTATTAAATAAGCATAATGAAACAGTCAATATTCCATTAATGTTGTTTATAAATCAACTAAATTTTCAGCTCAGAGTGAAGTTCTGCTGGTGAAACACATATTTTAATGTCTAATTTATTGAATTTCATTCTATTTGTAAAACAGCAAAACTACAGATAATGCCTAACTTTTAAAATAGAAATATTGGGGTACCTGTGTGGCTCAGTCAGGTAAGCATCCAAGTCTTGATTTTGGCTCAGGTTATGAACTCAGTCATGAGGTTGAGCCCCACAAAAAGTCTGCTGGAGAATCTCTCTCTCCATCTCCTTCTGCTCCTCCCGCACTCACACACACGTGTACCTTCTCTCTCACTTTTCTAAATAAATAAAACTGTTAAACTAAATAAGTAAAAAGTGGAAATGTAATATCGAATTAATGTCATGCTACCATTTGATAAAGAAAGTTTTATTTCCATTTCTTAACGTAACACATCTTGAGTAATTTCTGTAGTCCATAATTTGGGTATTTCCCTAATCAAGGATTTCACTATGGGAAAGCATAGTTATAGCTCCTTACTACATTATAAATTCTAACACCAGCATAGTAATTCCAATCTTATTCTGAGAAGATTAGAATAATTCTGCTTTATTATACCCAGTAACTAGAAATACTTCTTCATGCAGAGTGTCTCTAAAATACTGACATCTTGGAAAATACTAGTGTATCTTCCTACAATCTCTAAAAATTTTTAATGAACCCAATGGTGATTTTCAACAAATCTTAAGAACCAGTATGTTTATAATCTATTCTGTGATTTCTGATTATCTGAATAACAGAGTTATTTCTTTCAGGGTTTTTTTCTGAAAAATTAAAATGTATTTGAGCATTGTTTACTAAGGCATCATCACATTCTCAGGAAAGAATAATTTCTTTTTTCCCTTTTAGTTGGGAAGCTTATACTTGTATTTTAAAAGTCTAAGTTGGAATCTGTAAGAATTTTTTGCTGATGACAAAACTTTTGAAAGAATTTACTTGTTCCTTATTTCCTTACTCTGACAGCAAAATTTTTAAAAATGCTTTTAACCAAAATTAATCTCCAAAGGCACCTATTTTATAAAACTTGGATTTTCTTTTCTCCATCAATTAATTTTAAATAAATTAAAATTTCTTCATACTTACATGTCCTGTTATTTTCCCTCAATTATTCCTAAAGAAATGTAGAACAATCCAGAGAGGATCACTTTTTATATGTGTGACCTATTCATCTGTATGTTATAATTTTGCACCTGGTACTTTTGACCATGTAAACATTAAAAGGCAATTTTTTAAAAACAGATAGCTGGTCAGATAGGGTTATAAATCCCTCATAATCTCAATTAAAAAGTTGGGTTTTGGTGGATGAACTAGTCTTCAGGTAATTAGTAGGCAGAGATAATAACAATAATAATATCTAGCATAATATTTATACAGTGCAACACTTTACATTTGTAGAGTAGTTCTCACAAACACTCTGACCTACATTCCCAATTACTAGTGAAAACATACCTCAGCACACATAGAAAATTTATGGAACAGGTAAGGTGAACTTCCAAGAGAGAATTATTGAACCCTGAACCACCAGATGAAAATATGAATTCTATGATGCAAACAAAAATTTAAACCTAGGGTCTTTGGATATTCTCCTGTTTATCAACATTGACTGGCTAATGGGTTAATTTAATGAAGCCACATTCTATCTCACAACTTCATATTATAGAGCCAATGCCATCTATTTAGGTAATAAACTGACTTTTTTTCCACCAGCAGTTCACCAGATGGGACAACATGGAGGTAATCTTCACAAATGAATTTCACAACATTGTGATCCCCACTCTCCCTCCATGAGCCACTCTGAATAGCAGTCTGGGGCCAGAGTTGCACCACAATCCCCACCTCCCGCAAAATAAAATATTAAATAAAATTTAAAAATTGATTACTTCTTAGTCATAGACAAGATTTTCCTGAAAGTATATATGATCCTAAGTCAATATCGACACTACTCTTCCTTAACTTTCAGATGTACTTATTTTCCAGTAGTGGAATAAAGCCATGCTAGGATACAGGATGAGCCTTACATTCAAAATTCTGAGAATTTACAGAAGGGGCTAGACATGAGTATTACATGTTTCAGATAAAGAATAATTCTTCGAGTTGAGGTGAGGGCATTACCACATTTATTCACTCATTTTGTAACTATAAATTCAACGTCATATGCCATACTTCACTAGAAACATGTTTCGAGAACCTTGGGTAATTAATAATTCAGTAGTGGGGGGAAATTATGTGCAGTGGAAAACCAAATGGTCTCAGGCCGGCTCCTAGTCTAAATTCAGTCCAAGGCACTAAGTACTATGATAACTCAAATATGGACAGTTGAAGCCAGATGATCAAAGAGTGGTTCATGAAGTAGAAGGAGTCACTGAGTTAAGTCTTAAAGCACATCTGAGTTGTACTAAACATAAACACTCATCTTAGATGGCTCTGGCACCATTTTGATCACTGGCTGGTAGGTGATTAATTTTTATTTTGAATGTTTCCATTGGATTATGCCAGAAACTATAAAGTACATATCTTTAAGGCTTAATTCAAGTGTCACCTCTTCTACAGAGCCTTTTCTAGTTGTCCCTACCTCTTTAGCCAGAAGAAAAGGAAAAGAAGAAGGAGGAGGTGGAGGAGAAGGAAGGGAGGGAGTGAGAAAGGAAGGAAGAGAGAGAGAGAGAAAGAAGAAAGAGAGAGAAAAGAAAATTGTCAAGTTCTCCTTTGCACTCCCACTGTATCATTTTCATGCATTGGCATCGCCGCTATAACATATATCCACACTCTCCCATGCTTATCTGTCAATAAACCCCTGGAGGATAGAGACAGAGACTGTATTTATCTACCCTTGACGTTTCTAGGATTTTCCTAGTACCCAGAATAGTAGTAACTCAATAAATACGGTTGGAATGAATAAACTAGTGAATTCATGGATTCGGATTCATTGTTAACAACACGGTTCTACCTTATCTGTTTCTTATCATCCTAGTCTCAGTTCTTTGTCTGCTAGTGTCTGCCACTTTTATTGGTGTTGTCTTTCCTGTGAGGCATATTTTCTCTTTATCTTTTCTTTCTCTTCTCTTTTTCCTTTCCCATCCACTTCCCCCATGCTTCTCATTATGGAGATCAGTATTTTTATATTTTTTGCTTGTCAGTAAAAGTTTCCCATTCTTCTAATTGGCCAAAGCTTTAGTTATTTTTTGGAGTGTGTACTAGATATATAGCTGCTGATATGTTAGCCTTCCCCCCTCCCAAAAAAAAAAAAAAAAAGAGAGAGAGAGAGAGAGAGAGAGAGGGAAGGAAGGGAGGGAGGAAAGAAAGGAGGGAGGGAGGGGACAAGACGGGAGGAAGGGAAGGGGAAGGAAGGAAAGAGAAAAGGAAGGAGGAAGGGAAGGAAAGAAGGAGAGAAGGAAACCCTTCTCTGAGTATAACAGTATATTCAGCTCTTCTAATCTACTTGCATTCTTGTTAATATTTTTTCTCATTTCCTAAGCTCCAAATTGCTCCAGAGTTGAGTTTAGGCATCTGACTCCCTAATAACTCAAACACTATAATATATTGAAATGCTTTCCTGGTAACTATTCACAGGCCCTTTCCAGAATTTACAAAAGATTCTTGTAAAAAAAATGCTTTTTGAAGTTAGAAGCTAAGCATGTGGTTTGCCCAATACTGCTTCCAGATGTTGATAAGTACAGTTGGAATGTCTTTAGGGATATATATACACACACATATCAGTAGAGAGACTGCTCATTAAAATTAATTGATACTTTAAGACTTCCTTTTTAAATATGAAAGGACCTGTCAGAACTATAGCTGTCATTTTTTTTAAGTTAGCACCATAAGTAATAAAGACTATAAGACTACAGAGCCTCCATGAGTGGCCTGCCTTGTTTTTCATCCCATTCCAAATCTGCTGTCCTAACAACCTTATAATTTGGGGGTTCAGTTAAATTCAGTCAACAGATGTGCCTGTATGAGATGATGACAGATATTTTATCTAGACAACACCCTAACACCACTTGAAAAATAAAAATCTTATTTAATTGGCTATTTGACAACATGTAAGTCAAAAGCCAAGTTGTACTCTCTGGAACTAAGAATGAGGCCTTTCTAACTATACACATACCATGTGAGACAGTGTCCGGTGGATGAAAGAGAACATCCACAGACCTAACAAGAGAGATTAAAATTCCTGCTCATATCCCCTTCATGAGTGTGTTACAGTAAGAGAAGTCTTTCCTAGCTATTTTATAGATTGGGGTGGACAGAAAATGCCAGACCCTAACGTGATATTTTTAACTCCATGGCTCCTACGTGTTCTTCATGACCCATTCAGAATGTCCCCAGATATCATTCTCTCTTCTTTTAACTGAGAAATAGTAGTTACTATTGGATAGTGAAGGAAAAGCAGACCTCATCAGTGAAGACAAAGTTATGTTCACCAGTGGGAATGCTGGGATCTTCTAGAACAATCCACAGTGTGTATGGTTCATAAATGGAAGGTTTCCATGGAAATATCAGCTTTTCATAAATCTCCAGTTACCAGAGTGATTTAGCAGTATATTGTATGTGAAATCTACAATGTCTAGTAATGAGTTGGTGAAATGCTAGAAGAAATATAGAACATGCCCCTATTTATTATAAAAATGGCATTAAGTCAATGATGAGAATCAAAATATTACATCCTTGGCTGATCAGCCAATTTTATCAAATGGAAGAAATTATCTGCAACAAAAACAAATACAAAACATACAATTTTTAAATTTTTTTGACTCTGCGGAAACAAAATTTGGAGTAGAAAAAATTATATCGATGAAACAGAAGGAAATAATAAATAACAATGAAAAGACCATTCTTCCTGGTCTTGGTGCTGCTTTATTAATGTTTGATACTAGGTATGTCACTTAGTGATTTTTTCTAATCAGCCAAAATTATAAATAATAAAAAACAAAATTATAAAACACTATGGTAGTGTGAAATATGAATCAACAAACCTTTGCAACAATTGGCATAGTAGGAAAAAGGAAGAAAGGAAGAGAAGGAGTTGAGATTATAAATGAATGACTCACATCACAAAGTTTAAACTATCCCCAATTTGAGTTGTGACTACTTCCATATTGGAGTTACTGTGGCCAGTCGGTTTGACCACTCTTCAAACATGGGCCCCACAAAGGGACTCTGACCACTCACAAAGTCAGGTACACAGGCTAGGTACAAAAGGTGATGATTGTTTTATTTGGTTTTTGTCTTGATTTTTAGCTAACCCCCCAATGAATACTCCTTTTAATTTAGCAAGAATTCCCTTTTGTGTGAATACTGGTGAGAGGCAAGGCCCAGGTTCATAACCATTCATTAGCACCTATAGTCTAAGTTGTCTATCAGAGAGGTCCATCTTCAGATTTTGATGGCTGGAACATGAGAAAGGGACCCAAAAATGCAAGAACTCTTGAGACATTATTCACAACCTCAGGGTCATTTGGAAGCCATCAGTGGCTGTGGAAGGTCCCATGGTCAGAATCCTAAACAGGCTGTTACTTTGCCATGACTACAGCTAATTTTCTTATTCTCTAAACTTTTAGTTTCTGTCCATTTTCCAGGAATGGAATCTGTTATCTCATCATCCTTCTAAAAATGCCTTTCCTGGCTGAAGCTATCTAACGTCAATTTCTCTTCCTTGAAATCAAGCATGCTGATTGAAACATATTTTGATACCTGGAAATGGAATTGCAAGTTTTAGCACCTTAAAGAAATGGGCAAATTAGGACTGATCATCTGGCCTGATTTTAAGCCAACGGCAGTAAAAATCTTATTGCCGACGGCAGTAAAAATCCCATTAGTGTTTAGTAAAGGGAATCTGGTAGCTCATGGCAAACAATGGAGAAATAGGTCAGTAAAATATCCCCTGGAATCACTTAAAATGTAGTGCTTTTTGAAGACAAGGCTGTGGGGGACCAGGCTTTTCCTGTCATGGAACAATATAAAATAGATGAGTAATTCTGCATGGATAAGTGAATGTCTGCTTCTGTTGGCTTTGGCCAGTTAAAAGAAAGAACTACAAACTCAAATCACTAGATACATATATCAAAGCACTAACTAAGCTTAAAAAAAAATCTCCTGTCTCTTAGCGACATAAGACTGAGGTACCTAACAAACAAACTTCAACGATTGAATTCATACATTCAATAGACCTTTCAAGTTAAATTTGAGCAATAATGGAAAAGAATGGGACCTCAATAAAGGGAGTAGAGTCTTTAGGATTTGAGAACTTAGAGGGCCTAAATATCCAGCCACACCCCACTGTAGCAAAGCAACCTCTTTCCCTCACCCAATGAGTCCTTTATCATGAGATTGCTCAGACATGAATGAAACAGCCTTAACTGACAGAGGTAGCTGGAAAGGAAAAGTTAATTTTATCAGTTAGGATTCTTGTAGGTAACATATAGAATACCCAAAGGATTTCAACTGAAGAGAATTTAATCTAAAACTATTTACAGAGGACTGGGAAGGATTATGGAAGAATTAAGTATGATGAGGCAACCAATGCTAGCACCAGGAAGAAACCATCATTTTATCAATAAAACCAAAGGAGCAAGGAAAGGGAGAGATGTGACCAGAACACAGTGAGAGCTGTCAGACAAGAGGAACTCCCAATAGGAACTATGGTTATAGAAGAACACAGTCTCTGGCAAAAGAAGAAATATTAGGGAAAATAAAAACTCTGGACTCTCATCCTTTTTACTCCCCAGAGCCCTCTGTCTCCCACTGATTTAAACCAACAAAAAGCCAGAGGTCAAGGGAGGCCAGGTGATATAATCCTTAGAGGTTAGCCTATGAAAGCAAGCAGCAAGACAGTGAGGATAAAGAATGGATAGGAAAGAGCAAATGCACAACAACCAGAACACCAGTTCTCTTGTCCCACACAATAGTCACTTCTACTATTTCTAGACCGAAAGCCAGAGGCCAACATGACTGAGGGTGCTCACGCCTAAAGTCAAATTCTAGGAAAAAGTTTACACTTAAGAAAAAGGAATTGTAAGGCTTTGCTAGTCTCTTTAGAGAAAAACCTTGGAAATCTGTGTACAAAGGGTGCTCTACTCGTGGCAAAGAGAAAAATCTGACATAAACAGTGCCATGCTAAGGAGAGAAAAACATAGTTTTACATCGGGTTGAAGGTCTACTTATGAGTTTTTTTAGTAAGTGTACTTGATTTAGTGTGATGGCTTTAATAGTTGGGTGGTGACGCAACTACTGCAGCTGTGGCCACAATAATTGATGGAAGCACAGACTAAGTGGTGGACCCAATTAGCTAAAGTTGAGATCCTAGAAATTCCCATACTGCAATACAGAGGTAGGAATCAAAAGATTTTGCAAGATAGGAATAACAGAGTAGACCGATCATAACCTCTCCCCAATTATATTCCTCTAGAAAACCTAGAGAATGCACCCTTCCCCAAGCCCTTGGAATGGAACCTACAGCATCACTAAGCAATTCCTATCTGGTGTATTGTTCAGTATGGCACATTTCCTGGGTTTTTAGATAAGGACCTACATCCAGGGAAGAATGACTGTGGAGTGAAGGTGACATGCTTCACATGGATTCACTGGCAGATGGAATAGAATTTCAGTTAAAAGTGAACATTTGCTTGGAACTTTTAAAGCATCAACCACTTACATCGGTAAAGTCTGTTCTCTTTGAAAATACAGTGTGAGAAATTTTTGACATTTGAAATTTTTATTTCCAGTCCCAGCAATATTAAGGCTTACAGCTTTAGAAAGGAAACACATTTATAAAATGTGATGAAATATCAGGCCATTCCAGGGAATATGCTTGAGTAACTTAATATAACTCTATCAAGACTTAAGAGTAGAGATAACCCAAAGGATTCATCTTCTTCCAAAGGAAAAGTTCCAGTATTTCCACTAGGTCTTTGTTTATTTATTTCATAAATTGACCAAATTATATATTGCCAACACTAATAGAATGAGGTATAACATATTTAGCTGTATTTATTTCAAAAAATAAAGAAAAATGATATAAATAAGCACTCTTCTGTAGAATCTTCCTAGGAAGGCTAAAAGGACTACCCACTAAAATAAGTCAAATCTAATAAAACTAAGAAATAACTCAACCCCTCATGATCAGCTTGAATTTAAACAACAGATTGAGCACTTCAAATTGAAAAGGAAAATTAATTTCAAGGAAATTACATAGAACAGGTTGACACTATATAAAACTCATGAGTTTTCAGGATTAACATTATCATTTCAATTCATTAGGTACAGACAATTCCAAAAATGATTTAGTCTTCGCTCCTGAATTTATGATGGAACTTCCCACTTGTTATGCTTGCTAAGTGATTCAAAAAATCTCATCACAATTCTTCTTGGAAATCTCAGACAGGGACACATTGTGTCTCTCAGTTCTGAGTCAATATATACATCTGTCCAATCCAGCAAGGCATTCCATGTCCTTGGCTAGAATAATAAAATGAGAAATTAGAAAGAGAATAATGAAATTGACTTCTGGTGGCTTCTCTACTCTCCCATATGGAATGCATACAAATGTGCTCTGACTCCTTCATCTGGCTTCCTAAGAGAATCTTAGAATTTCAATAAATTCAGAATAATACAAAACACACATTTCAGAAAAGTAAAGAGACCTGTTTCTAAAGCCTCTGAGTTTGCTCCAAATCACAATGCAAGCTGTAAACAACTGGGCAGCTCCCTTTAATTATGTGTGCCATATGTGTTCCTAGCGTTTAATGACTTCTTTTTTACAAGAGCTCCTGTCCCTTTTAGAATGACCATTATATTAAGACATCTAAGTTTAGCTCTTGTTTCAAAACCAGGATGCTACCAGGAAAGACAAAGTAAACTCAAACAGGTGATAATATAGGTTATTCAAAAAGAGTGAACACTGACAACTGCAGTACTACTCAGTAACTAGATTGTTAGGTTACTAACCTGTGCTCAAGAAGTCATGTTGGAACAAACCAACATGGAAATGAAGAAAAGAAAAGAAGGGAGGCATCATGGCTGTCTGTTTAACTAGCCACCAACAGTGACGCCCTCAAAGGATCTGGGTGAATCAGATGATAGGACTGATATGCACTAAGACTTGAGGAGCACACACATTATTGGTCCTATCTTAAACCACTTGCCGAGTGAGGAAGAGTAGCAAGTAGACTCTTGAGTCAGACTCACTACTCACTGTGTGGATTTAGACATGTAAATTACCTCCCCAGAACTCAGGTTCCTCATCTGTAAGCTTAATCTTATAGTAGAACCTATCTCATGGGATTACTGGAGGAATTCAATGAAATTGCATGCTACAAGTGTGAGGACTGGGCCAGGCACACAATAAAAAGGAGACAGATACTATTTATTAATGATGGTTATAAATATGCGCAGAGGAAACAGAAACCAGAGAGAAAAAATGAAATAAATATCACCAGTGTCTTTCTGCAGGCAGATCCATAGCTCTTTTAGTGATTGAGAGGAGATGGAAAGAGGGAAGGGAACGGGACCAGGGCCCTCACACTGGCTCAGGGCCGCCAGCTACGGCGAGGTAATGGGACCAAAGCAGCTAACATCCCTCTTAGCACAAGGCAAAGGGGCCTCTGGTCAGGGGCTTCTGTTTTAGAAGACCCCACATACACATGCAAAACACAAAGACTGTTTTTCTTTTTAGCCTTATATAAAAGTTTTTTGAACGTTTAGTAATGGTTGAGTAAAGGAAAGGTAAAGGAGGAGGAGGAACGGGTGGAACGAGCCACTGCCAGGCAGCAGGGGGAACCGAGAGCCCTGCAGTATGGTTGTGGTAGACGGCAGGAGAGCGTCAAAGGGGATCATAGCCTCTGCCTTTGCTTTTAAGTTGAAACAACAAAGTACATGTCAGATGTATCTGGGCAGATGGATTTCCCCAAATAACTGCACACCCTCCCTCTCTTGTCTTCTGCTCCAGGAGTGTAGTTTTCAAAATTGCCTAGAACTACGTAAAAACACCAAGAAAAAAAAAAAAATGAAGTGTAGTGCAGGACAACACATGCTTCCCAGTTCTGTAGGAGTTAGACTTAGTCTGTAGTTCCCATCCCGAGTCCAGACAGTCCCAGTGATCCGGCAGGAGTACTGCGCATGAACCCAGCTTCCATGTGACCCCAGCAGACCTGTAATATCACTCCAGTTCATGGGAAGTAGGGCTGGACCCCAGTGGACCATTGTTCCTTAGCTTCCAGAGCACCAGCTTCTGGTCCCAGGTAACAGCTTGCAGGGGTCCCAAGCCAGAAGCTGGCCAGGCTTTGGGTATAGTGTGGCTTATAGTTTGCAAATATTGGGACATACGGTATGTGCACCCCAGTTGTACTTTTGCCCTGGGTGTTGTTAAATACTAGAGGCAGACCAAAGGCAGTATTTTCTCTCCTCATCCCTAAACCCATGACTAAAGGAATGTTAATGAACCAGACAAGCAGAAGGTAGCCATCTCCTTCAAGCTCACACACATAGACTGAGCCAGGGTGATATAAAGAACAGGAGAGCTGAGCAGAGAGGACTCTGCTGGAGAATAAATATCTTCCAAATAAATTCAGTCCTCGAAATGTAAAATACAGTTGCTCTGCACATCAATTTAATGAATTCTATCTGAAGTCAAGAGAAAACAGATTGGGAATTCCAACCACATCCTCTATGGTAAAGGAAATTGGATTTGCATTAACAGAATGTCCATAAAACTCCCCAAATCCAATCCTCTTTCATGTCACATGGTCTTCATCTCAGAAAGGATGTGGTGGTCTGGCTTGTTTCATAAGATAGCTCAGGAGAGCAGTGTCTGGCGAAGCCCTGGGAGGCCAACAGCCCGGGTTCCTCAGGAACTCTCATCTGCCACTGTCTCGAATCCTTGCCAGTTTCTGTGTCTTGAGACCCAACCTTCCACAGGGAGGTTGACCACCCACAATCCATTGTCCCAACCCATCCTGTCTGACATTTCCAGTATGGAATCTCATCTAAGAAAAACTGCTGCACAAATACACAATAAAATGTCATTCTATGAAAATACTCCAAGAAGGAAAACAATCAAGGGTAGTGAAGCTGATCAGAAAGAATCCTGTTAGCAACAAAACCCCAACTCTTCAGCCAAGAAAATAAATGAGCACGTATGGTGGAGAAAGGGGGGGAGGGAAGCAAACGGGGCAGTCATGCTGAGCAGTCCTAAGTGCAAATTCAGACGGCAGCTGCAAGCCAGGGGACAGTACAGGGTCAGACCGTCCCTCCTCAACCATGCTGGGGGCCCGGGGACACACCTCTGTCTCCTTCCCATCCTCACCTTTTTTGTCCCTAATGCTCACCTCTCTTTCCTCTTGTTCTCTATCCACAGCTTCATTCCCAAACCTATAAGCCAAACACATGGACACCAAGGCTATTGTCAAATGTCTAAATGGTGCCCCTGGCATATCACAGCAAAGGAATCTATCTCAGGAACAAAGAAATAAAGAGAGACCTCAAGTCCAGAGCTTTAAAAAAAAAAAAAAAAAATCAATCTCGGCATACAAGAACTGCTTTTAGAACAATCAGTGCACAACATTCCACACTTCTCCCTCAAAGCCCTCAGGCTCTTCTGAAAGGTCAGAAGAACACAGACAAGGTAGTATAAAGTCTTTTCCTTTCCTAAACAATATAATCTTTGTAAGTTTAATATTGGGTTTCTGAAGTGCTCTGTAAATTCCTGTCTCCCAACCCTCAGCTTCAAGAGTACAATACAGCTCCCTGGCACAGTCTCCTTTTTTCATTCAAGGGCACACCTTTATTTTATTATTTAAATTCAATTAATTAACGTATAGTGTATTATTCCTTTCAAAGGTAGAATTCCATGATTGATAAATGTTATATTCAATACCTAGGGCTTAGTACATCAGGTGCCTCCTTAATGTCCATCACCCAGTTACCCTATTCCGCCACCCTTTCCTCTCCAACAACCCTGTTTATTTCCTATGATTAAGAATCTCTTATGCTTTGTCTCCCTCTCTGATTTCATCTTATTCTATTTTTCCCTCCCCTCCCCTATGATCCTGTTTTGTTTCTTAAATTCTGCATATCAGTGAGATCTTATGATAATTGTCTTCCCCTGATTGACTTATTTCACTCAGCATAATATTCTCTAGTTCCATCCATTTCCCTGCAAATGACAAGATTTCATTTTTTTTTATGAATAAGTAGTATTCCATTGTATCTATATACCACATCTTCTTTATCCATTCACCTGTTAATAGACATCTGAGCTCTTTTCATAGTTTGGCTATTGTGGACACTGCTGCTATAAACATTGGGGTGCACGTGCCCCTTCAGATCAGTACATTTTTATCTTTAGGATTCGTACCCAGTAGTGTGATTGCTGGGCTGTAAGTTAGCTCTATTTTCAACTTTTTGAGGAACCTCCATGCTGTTTTCCAGGGTGGCTGCACCAGCTTGCATTCCCACCAACAGTGTAGAGGGTTCCCCTTTCTCCACATCCTCACCAATACCTGTTGTTTCCTGACTTGTTCATTTTAGCCATTCTCACCAGTGTGAGGTGGTATCTCTTTGTGATTTTGATTTGTATTTCCTTGATTCCAAGTGATGTGGAGCATTTATTATATTATATTTTATTTTATTTTATTTTATTATGTTAGTCATCATACAGTACGTCATTTGGTTTTGATGTAGGGTTCCATGATTCACTGTTTGTGTGTAACACCCCATGCTTCATGCAATACATGCCCTCCTTAATACCCATCACTGGTATAACCCATCTCCCCATCCTTCTACCTTCTGAAACCTTCAATTTGTTTCTCAAAGTGAAACATTTTCCCCCTTCGTTTTCCCCTTCCTTCTCCTAATGTCCTCCATGCTATTCCTTATGTTCCACATATAAGTGAAACCATATGATAATTATCTTTCCCTGCTTAATTTATTGCACTTAGCATAATTTCCTCCACGGTCCATATACACAATGGAATATTACTCAGCCCTCGGAAAGGACAAATACCCACTTTTATATCAGCTTGGATGGATATGGAGCATTTTTCCATGTCTGTGTGCCATTTGTGTGTCTTCTTTGGAGAAATGTCAGTTCAGGTCTTCTGCCCATTTCTTGACTGGATTATTTGTTCTTTAGGAGTTGAATTTGATAAGTTCTTTATAGATTTTGGATTCTAGCCCTTTCTTTATCTAATAAGACATTTGCAAACATCTTCTCCTATTCTATCAGTTGTCTTTTGGTTTTATCAACTAATTTTTAATCTTGAAGTCCCAGGAGTTCATTTTCCGTTGTTTCCCTTGCCTTTGGACACATGTCTAGCAAGAAGTCACTGTGGTGGATGTCGAAGAGGTTGCTTCCCATGTTCTCCTCTAGGATTTTGATGGATTCCTGTCTAACAGTTAGGTCTTGAATCCATTTTTTTTTATTTATTTTTGCGTATGGTATAAGGAAATGATCCAGTTTCATTCCTCTGCATGTGACTGTCCAATTTTCCCAACACCATTTGTTGGAGAGACTTTTTTCCATTAGATATTTTCTCCTCCTTTGTTGAAGATTAGTTGACCATAGAGTTGAGCATCCATTTTTGGGTTCTCTATTCTGTTCCATTGATTTATGTGCCAGTATCATACTGTCTTGTTGATCACAGCTTTGTTATACAGCTTGAAGTTCAGAATTGTGGTGTCACCAGCTTTCATTTTCTTTTTCAGTGTTGCTGTGACTGTTCAGGGTCTTTTCTGGTTCCATACAAATTTTGGAATTATTTGTTCCAGCTCTGTGAAAAAAAAAGTTAATGGTATTTTGATAGGGATTGCATTGAATGTACAGATTGCTCTAAGTAGCATAGACATTTAACAGTATCTGTTCTTCCAGTTCATGAACATAGAACATTTTCCATTTCTTTGTGTCTTCCTCAATTTCTTTCAAGGGCACATTTTAGAATGAAAGGGATGGTCTCCTCTATCATGCAGGCTCTTCTTTAGCAGGAAGGAGACTGGAGGAAAGCAGAAACCATTGGCTAATAACCAATGGACTTCAATGTTGGGGCTGTAGTTCTCCTATTTGGGATCTCCCTGATGCCACAGTCTCTCTACCCTCCCACTCCTACATCAACTTGGATTATAAATTGGAAGTTTCATGATTTCCTCAAAACAATACTCGGGAGGAGTCAAGATGGCAGAGAAGTAGCAAGCTGAGACTGCTTCAGCTAGCCGGAGATCAGCTAGATAGCTTATCTAAAGATTGCAAACACCTGAAAATCCATCGGCAGATCAAAGAGAAGAAGAACAGCAATTCTGGAAACAGAAAAACAACCACTTTCTGAAAGGTAGGACCGGCGGAGAAGTGAATCCAAAGCGACGGGAAGATAGACCCCGGGGGGAGGGGCCGGCTCCCGGCAAGCTGCGGAGCAACCGCGCACAAAATCAGGACTTTTAAAAGTTTGTTCCGCTGAGGGACATTGCTCCAGAGGCTAAACCGGGGCGAAGCCCACGCGGGGTCAGCGTGGCCTCAGGTCCCACAGGGTCACAGAAGGATCGGGGGTGTCTGAGTGTCGCAGAGCTTGCGGGTATTGGAACGGGAAAGCCGGCTGCAGAGACAGAGCGGACAGTGAGCTCGCAGCTCGGTGTTACCTTGAACCGATCACAGGCTCGGTGAGCTCGGAGCGCGGCCGGAGGTCAGGCAGACGGGAGTAACTGGGCGCTGTTCTCTGAGAGCGCACTGAGGAGTGGGGCCCTGGGCTCTCGGCTCCTCCGGGCCGGAGACCAGGAGGCCGCCATTTGTGTTCCCGTCCTCCGGAACTCTACGGAAAGCGCTCAGGGAACAAAAGCTCCTGAAAGCAAACCCGAGCGGATTACTCACCCCGGCCCTGGGTAAGGGCGGTGTAATTCCACCTGGGGCAAAGACACTTGAGAATCATGACAACAGGTCCCTCCCCCAGAAGATCAACAAGAAATCCAGCCGAGACCAAGTTCACCTACCAAGGAGTGCGGTTTCAATACCAAGGAGAGCAGCAGAATTCCAGAGGAGGAGAAAGCCAAGCACGGAACTCATGGCTTTTTTCCTGTGATTTTTTTTAGTCTTGCAGTTAATTTAATTTTTTCTTTTTCATTTTTTTTTTTTCTTCTCGCCTTCGGGTAAATTTTTTTTTTTAACTGTTACCTTTTTCTTTTTTAACGATTTTTTACTAGTTTATCTAACATATATATATTTTTTCTTTTTTACATTTTTCTCAGGTGTTTTCTTTTTTTAAAAATTTTTTTTCTTTTTTTTTTTTCTCTTTTCTTTGTTCTTTTTTTTTCTTTCTTCCTTTTTGAACCTCTTTTTATCCCCTTTCTCCCCACTCACAATTTTGGATCTCTTCTAATTTGGTTAAAGCATATTTTCCTGGGGTTGTTGCCACCCTTTTAGTATTTTACTTACCCCTTCATTTACTCTTATCTGGCCAAAATGACAATACGTAAAAATTCAACACAAAAAAAAGAACAAGAGGCAGTACCGAAGGCTAGGGACCTAATCAATACAGACATCGGTAATATGTCAGATCTAGAGTTCAGAATGACAATTCTCAAGGTTCTAGCCGGGCTCGAAAAAGGCATGGAAGATATTAGAGAAACCCTCTCGAGAGATATAAAAGCCCTTTCTGGAGAAATAAAAGAACTAAAATCTAACCAAGTTGAAATCAAAAAAGCTATTAATGAGGTGCAATCAAAAATGGAGGCTCTCACTGCTAGGATAAATGAGGCAGAAGAAAGAATTAGTGATATAGAAGACCAAATGACAGAGAATAAAGAAGCTGAGCAAAAGAGGGACAAACAGCTACTGGACCATGAGGGGAGAATTCGAGAGATAAATGACACCATAAGACGAAACAACATTAGAATAATTGGGATTCCAGAAGAAGAAGAAAGAGAGAGGGGAGCAGAAGGTATACTGGAGAGAATTATTGGGGAGAATTTCCCCAATATGGCAAAGGGAACGAGCATCAAAATTCAGGAGGTTCAGAGAACGCCCCTCAAAATCAATAAGAATAGGCCCACACCCCGTCACCTAATAGTAAAATTTACAAGTCTCAGTGACAAAGAGAAAATCCTGAAAGCAGCCCGGGAAAAGAAGTCTGTAACATACAATGGTAAAAATATTAGATTGGCAGCTGACTTATCCACAGAGACCTGGCAGGCCAGAAAGAGCTGGCATGATATTTTTAGAGCACTAAACGAGAGAAACATGCAGCCCAGAATACTATATCCAGCTAGGCTATCATTGAAAATAGAAGGAGAGATTAAAAGCTTCCAGGACAAACAACAACTGAAAGAATTTGCAAATACCAAACCAGCTCTACAGGAAATATTGAAAGGGGTCCTCTAAGCAAAGGGAGAGCCTACAAGTGGTAGATCAAAAAGGAACAGAGACCATATACAGTAACAGTCACCTTACAGGCAATACAATGGCACTAAATTCATATCTCTCAATAGTTACCCTGAATGTGAATGGGCTAAATGCCCCTGTCAAAAGACACAGGGTATCAGAATGGATAAAAAAACAAAACCCATCTATATGTTGCCTCCAAGAAACTCATTTTAAGCCCGAAGACACCTCCAGATTTAAAGTGAGGGAGTGGAAAAGAATTTACCATGCTAATGGACATCAGAAGAAAGCAGGAGTGGCAATCCTTATATCAGATCAATTAGATTTTAAGCCAAAGACTATAATAAGAGATGAGGAAGGACACTATATCATACTCAAAGGGTCTGTCCAACAAGAAGATTTAACAATTTTAAATATCTATGCCCCCAACGTGGGAGCAGCCAACTATATAAACCAATTAATAACAAAATCAAAGAAACACATCAACAATAATACAATAATAGTAGGGGACTTTAACACTCCCCTCACTGAAATGGACAGGTCATCCAAGCAAAAGATCAGCAAGGAAATAAAGGCCTTAAACGACACGCTGGACCAGAAGGACATCACAGATATATTCAGAACATTTCATCCCAAAGCAACAAAATACACATTCTTCTCTAGTGCACATGGAACATTCTCCAGAATAGATCACATCCTCGGTTCTAAATCAGGACTCAACCGGTATCAAAAGATTGGGATCATTCCCTGCATATTTTCAGACCACAATGCTCTAAAGCTAGAACTCAACCACAAAAGGAAGTTTGGAAAGAACCCAAATACATGGAGACTAAACAGTATCCTTCTAAAGAATGAATGGGTCAACCGGGAAATTAAAGAAGAATTGAAAAAAATCATGGAAACAAATGATAATGAAAATACAACGGTTCAAAATCTGTGGGACACAACAAAGGCAGTCCTGAGAGGAAAATATATAGCGGTACAAGCCTTTCTCAAGAAACAAGAAAGGTCTCAGGTACACAACCTAACCCTACACCTAAAGGAGCTGGAGAAAGAACAAGAAAGAAACCCTAAGCCCAGCAGGAGAAGAGAAATCATAAAGATCAGAGCAGAAATCAATGAAATAGAAACCAAAAAAACAATAGAACAAATCAACGAAAGTAGGAGCTGGTTCTTTGAAAGAATTAATAAAATTGATAAACCCCTGGCCCGACTTATCAAAAAGAAAAGAGAAAGGACCCAAATAAATAAAATCATGAATGAAAGAGGAGAGATCACAACTAACACCAAAGAAATACAAACTATTATAAGAACATACTATGAGCAACTCTACGCCAATAAATTTGACAATCTGGAAGAAATGGATGCATTCCTAGACACATATAAACTACCACAACTGAACCAGGAAGAAATAGAAAGCCTGAACAGACCCATAACCAGTAAGGAGATTGAAACAGTCATTAAAAATCTCCAAACAAACAAAAGCCCAGGGCCAGACGGCTTCCCGGGGGAATTCTACCAAACATTTAAAGAAGAACTAATTCCTATTCTCCTGAAACTGTTCCAAAAAATAGAAATGGAAGGAAAACTTCCAAACTCATTTTATGAGGCCAGCATCACCTTGATCCCAAAACCAGACAAGGATCCCACCAAAAAAGAGAGCTATAGACCGATATCCTTGATGAACACAGATGCGAAAATACTCAACAAAATACTAGCCAATAGGATTCAACAGTACATTAAAAAGATTATTCACCACGACCAAGTGGGATTTATTCCAGGGCTGCAAGGTTGGTTCAACATCCACAAATCAGTCAATGTGATACAACACATCAATAAAAGAAAGAACAAGAACCATATGATACTCTCAATAGATGCTGAAAAAGCATTTGACAAAGTACAGCATCCCTTCCTGATCAAAACTCTTCAAAGTGTAGGGATAGAGGGCACATACCTCAATATCATCAAAGCCATCTATGAAAAACCCACCGCAAATATCATTCTCAATGGAGAAAAACTGAAAGCTTTTCCACTAAGGTCAGGAACACGGCAGGGATGTCCATTATCACCACTGCTATTCAACATAGTACTACAGGTCCTAGCCTCAGCAATCAGACAACAAAAGGAAATTAAAGGCATCCAAATCGGCAAAGAAGAAGTCAAATTATCACTCTTCGCAGATGATATGATACTATATGTGGAAAACCCAAAAGTCTCCACTCCAAAACTGCTAGAACTTATACAGGAATTCAGTAAAGTGTCAGGATATAAAATCAATGCACAGAAATCAGTTGCATTTCTCTACACCAACAGCAAGACAGAAGAAAGAGATATTAAGGAGTCAATCCCGTTTACAGTTGCATCCAAAACCATAAGATACCTAGGAATAAACCTAACCAAAGAGACACAGAATCTATACTCAGAAAACTATAAAGTACTCATGAAAGAAATTGAGGAAGACACAAAGAAATGGAGGAATGTTCCATGCTCCTGGATTGGAAGAATAAATATTGTGAAAATGTCTATGCTACCTAAAGCAATCTACACATTTAATGCAATTCCTATCAAAGTACCATCCATCTTTTTCAAAGAAATGGAACAAATAATGCTAAAATTTATATGGAACCAGAAAAGACCTCGAATAGCCAAAGGGATATTGAAAAAGAAAGCCAACGTTGGTGGCATCACAATTCCGGACTTCAAGCTCTATTACAAAGCTGTCATCATCAAGACAGCATGGTACTGGCACAAAAACAGACACATAGATCAATGGAACAGAATAGAGAGCCCAGAAATAGACCCTCAAATCTATGGTCAACTCATCTTTGACAAAGCAGGAAAGAATGTCCAATGGAAAAAAGACAGCCTCTTCAATAAATGGTGCTGGGAAAATTGGACAGCCACATGCAGAAAAATGAAATTGGACCATTTCCTTACACCACACACAAAAATAGATTCAAAATGGATGAAGGACCTCAATGTGCGAAAGGAATCCATCAAAATCCTTGAGGAGAACACAGGCAGCAACCTCTTCGACCTCTGCCGCAGCAACATCTTCCTAGGAACAACGCAAAAGGCAAGGGAAGCAAGGGAAAAAATGAACTATTGGGATTTCATCAAGATCAAAAGCTTTTGCACAGCAAAGGAAACAGTTAACAAAATCAAAAGACAACTGACAGAATGGGAGAAGATATTTGCAAACGACATATCAGATAAAGGACTAGTGTCCAGAATCTATAAAGAACTTAGCAAACTCAACACCCAAAGAACAAATAATCCAATCAAGAAATGGGCAGAGGACATGAACAGACATTTCTGCAAAGAAGACATCCAGATGGCCAACAGACACATGAAAAAGTGCTCCATATCACTCGGCATCAGGGAAATACAAATCAAAACCACAATGAGATATCACCTCACACCAGTCAGAATGGCTAAAATCAACAAGTCAGGAAATGACAGATGCTGGCGAGGATGCGGAGAAAGGGGAACCCTCCTACATTGTTGGTGGGAATGCAAGCTGGTGCAGCCACTCTGGAAAACAGCATGGAGGTTCCTCAGAATGTTGAAAATAGAACTGCCCTATGACCCAGCAATTGCACTATTGGGTATTTACCCTAAGGATACAAATGTAGTGGTCCAAAGGGGCACATGCACCCGAATGTTTATAGCAGCAATGTCCACAATAGCCAAACTATGGAAAGAACCTAGATGTCCATCAACAGATGAATGGATCAAGAAGATGTGGTATATATACACAATGGAATACTATGCAGCCATCAAAAGAAATGAAATCTTGCCATTTGCGACAACATGGATGGAACTAGAGCGAATCATGCTTAGCGAAATAAGTCAAGCAGAGAAAGACAACTATCATATGATCTCCCTGATATGAGGAAGTGGTGATGCAACATGGAGGCTTAAGTGGGTAGGAGAAGAATAAATGAAACAAGATGGGATTGGGAGGGAGACAAACCATAAGTGACTCTTAATTTCACAAAGCTGCTGGGGGGAGGGGGTTTGGGAGAAGAGGGTGGGATTATGGACACTGGGGAGGGTATGTGCTTTGGTGAGTGCTGTGAAGTGTGTAAACCTGGTGATTCACAGACCTGTACCCCTGGGGATAAAAATATAGGTTTATAAAAAATAAAAAATTAAAAAATTAAAAAAAAAAATTCTCATTTCTCTGGCTAGATTAAAAGCCATTCATCTTTGTCTTACCCCACCCCATTTCCATATATCCCCTAGTCCAGAGCCTTTTCCAGTTCAGTAGATTTTGAGTTTTGTGCTTGCCACCCGATAGCAAAGCCAAGAGTTCACTCTTTCCTGGGAAATGGGGACATATAACATACAGAGACCCGTATGAGCAAAGATGAATGCCACAAAGCAACTCCATATACTGAAGAAATCACAAACTTCAGAATTGGACCAACCTGAATTCAAATCCTGACTCTGCCAGTCCTTGTAACTTGGGAAGCTACTTTCCCTTTTTGCACTTGTTTCTCTGTCTGGAAAATTAAGATAATAGCACCTACTTCATAGCACAGAGTACAGTAGATAACATAGCTAGATGACAAAAAAAAAAATTCATTCACTAAGTTTCATGTAGTGATTTCATTACCTTTTAAGAAATAACAGCTTAAGAAAATCAGGGGGTAGGGTGAGATCCCCAAGGACATGCTCAAGCCATTGAAAGTATTTGCTAAACTGATTTCAAAAGAAGGTGACAGCTGACAAGTAGAAACGTTTGGTGTAGCAAGACAGAGTTGAACTACTCTGGATAAGAAAAGAAATAGGGAGAGGCACCCAGGTGATACAGTTGGTTGGGCTTCGAAATCTTGGTTTGGGCTCAGGCCACAATCTCAAGGTTGTGGGATTGGGCCCCATATTGGGCTCTGTTCTGGCATGGAGTCTGCTTAAAGTTCTCTCTTCCTCTCCCTCTGATCCTCCTACTCATATGTTCTCTCAGTCTCTTTCTCTCTCTCTCAAATAAGTAAATATTTTAAAAA
This sequence comes from Mustela nivalis, assembly GCF_964662115.1. Classification (NCBI taxonomy): domain Eukaryota; kingdom Metazoa; phylum Chordata; class Mammalia; order Carnivora; family Mustelidae; genus Mustela; species Mustela nivalis. The sequence goes on along the minus strand of NW_028135424.1, from coordinate 79,519 downwards.
ACAGAAATAAGTTTACGTTTGGGAGCTGGAGAAGGGAAGTGGGAGAGGAAGAAGCATTCATGGATGATTGCAACTAGGGAAAAGAGAAATCAAAAGATCTCATAGTGCTTGAGAAAGGGCTTTGTGGAAGAAAGAATGTGCCCATGAGCATTAGTAAGATGTTTGCTACAGGTGAGCAATATAAATGTCCTTTCTCATCTCTCCTGTAAAATTATTAATAATGTCTACATTGTTGACCTGCATGGATTTTGGGGGGCCTTAAAGAAATGCTTGGTTCTACCCCTAGGTGGACTTGAGAGAAGTCAGAGGACGGGACAGCTAAGCTTCACATTACATCCCAGAATTCCTTTACCAAAATCAAAATGGATCTTACAGTTGACATATTTATGTAATATGCAATAGTTTTTCATTTTTTCCCCAAATACTGCTCCAAAAATCAATGCCATCTTACAATTTTAAAAAACCAATAATTAAGAAGTTTCTGGTTTGAGTGCTTAATGAGTGACTTTTTTTTTCTTCTACTCCCCCACATGCCCTATGGGTATACAAAAAAGAATAAACAATATTATCCCACTAGGCTTAGAAGAGCTACAATGCAATAGGAAAAGGGAAAAGGCCAAAAATAAACTTGAATTTTTTTTTTTTTTTAATACTGGATCCCTATTTAATACCACATATGAGTGAAAGTAGACTCTAGGTCTACTAAAGATCATGATTTGGAGAGTAAAACCATAAAAGTAAAGCCAATACATAAAAATTATAGAAAGTTATCTTTGTAATTTCAAAACAAAATCCCAAAAGCATAAAAATAAGGAGAAAAAAATTTGATTAACTCAAAATTAAGAATTTCTATAAACATATATTTTTATCCCCAGGGGTACAGGTCTGTGATAAACTTGAATTTTTGAAGTCATAGTAGAACCAATACATTCCCATCCTCTGCCAAGAACTATTGTCTAATTGTTACTGTTCACATAAAGCACTTTCCTCAACCCACTCAATGTACTGCTTCTGCTATTCAGTATCAAAATCCTTGTTCGGTACCCCTTCCCTAGGTGGCAGGGGAACCCCCAAATTAATAAAGTACCCCTTTGCCCTGAAGGAGATTACTGTTTAAATAGATATGGCAAGTCCAAAAATAATAGGGAAATCAAGCTGAATGTGCTAAGTTCTTGAAGAAAGGAAAACAGAGGAAATGGGTATCAGAGAAAAGAGACAAGGTACTCATTTGGTGGAATAAAGAAATCATGAAGAAGATGATACTCAAGATGGAAGCTAAAGCTAGGAATAATTTTGATAAGCAGTTTTGAGGGTAGAGAGGACATTCTAACCATTACCTTATGTTATTACCACCCATCCTCACAACCACAACCATTACCCTGTCAGCCAGATAAAATGTCATGTTTTATTGGATTTTAATGCACCTCCCACTTCAGATTCTTCAACTCTGGTTCTCTTTTCTTATCACGTACAGATCAAAAGCTAGGCTATAAACAACACATCTCAAAACACCCAAGACACCCTCAAACTGTATCACTTCTCTGGGCTCACTCAACTCTCCTGGTTATGTCCTTTCCTTCTCCCTTTCCAACATATTTCACTCTTACCTCTCAACTTGTCCTCTCAGAGCCTAGTGGTACATAGCCTAGTGAGAACATGAACTCTGGAATAAGAAATACCCATGTAGAACCTATTTCTGCCACATACCAGCTATGTAATATCTAACACAACAGGTAACCTCTCTGAGCTTCAAGTTCTCATTTATAAAGTGGGCTTAGGACTAAATAAAACAGTGTGTCAGGGTCCATAAAATGGGCCTTTTTTTTTTTTTTAAGTAGGCTGCACTTGTGGGTCTTTAAATCATGACCCTGAGATCAAGACCCAAGTTGAGATCAAGAGTCGAACACTTAACCAACTGAGCCACCAGGTGCTCCTAGTATGGGCCTGTCTTACAGAGGTCAGCCTGCTACCGGATCTTCCCTTCTCCATATGTAAGATGCTTGCTATCAACTCATCACCCACAAATAGCCTTTACTTAAACTTGTGCATGACCTCCAAGAAAATTTACCACCTACCAGAAGAGAATGGGCGTCTTTTCCCACTGGGACACATTCTAACCAAAGCATCCCCTTCCCTCTCAGGATGTGGTAGGATAATTTTACTCCTCAGGATAATTTTACTCCTCTCATTAGGAGAACATTTTGTTTCTAATCAGTTTGTTTAGGCTCGGTATCTGTTTGTATTTATACATCACTGATATGTTTCTTTTTCCTATTTATTTATTCTCTAAAGTGAATTTAGCTTAGGTGGCTATCAAGTGTGTCTTGAGGGCTGAGACTGGACCTGTTTTATTTCGTTTGCACAAACCAGATTCATTGCCTGAAGTGGACAATGAAAGGAAAAGCACTCAGTCAGTACTGTCTAATGTTTGCAGATCTACAGTAAACATTAATATTTTCTAAAACCTTCATTCCTCACAACAAACTGTAGTCCTGGCAGACCTTCATGAGGTAGGTCAGAATTATCCCCACATATAAACTAAGAAGCCAAGCACAAAGAGGTGGGAAGAGTCACGCAAAGCCTCACAGCACAGTGTCAAAAGATTCTGGTAGCTGAAATTTCTGACTGCTGGCCCAAATAGCAAAGTGGTAGGGACAGCACAGTGACATAAAGAAATGCCAAACTTGGATTTTAATCTCAACTCCATTTCTTAAAACATTTATGAACAGGGACAAGTGATCCAACCTCTCCAAACCTCGGTTTTATCATCTTTATCATCATAGTGGATACCTACACTTCGTAGAAACATGCTTAGGATTAAAGGAGATAACAAAGGCTTCTAGAAGAACTCTTGCTAAATAGTAGGCTCTCAACAAATACTGCTGCTCTTTCTTCTATCCTTCTTGGCTTTGTGAGAAATTCTAGGGACCAAAAGATATGCCATTTAGCAGAATGTAGATCAAAATTGGAAAAAGTTCCTATTTGGGGGGCATGGTAGCCCGTCACCAGAACAAAACTGTGGCATAATTGTTTACAGGAAACCTAGAGCTATGAACTAGAAGCAGAACAGTTGTTCCTTATTTTAGGCTTTGACCACTGCTCATGATTTACCCCTAGAATCACTTTCTTTACTCTCCTCTGGACCTTTGACCCATGGTAGACACGGAGAGACAGTGCACAGTGGCAGCTGACTAGGGAAACAATGTTTTCTAAATAGGAAAAATCACCTGAAGATCAGTCTTCTCTCTACGTATCCCATCCCCATCAGCTACACCCACAATCCCTATGCTGTGAAATTTGTGAGCCTTAGGCCAGCACTGGCCAGGGTGGATAGAACCTTCTCAAATCAGTTATTATCATTCAGCCTAACATAAATGGCTCCATCTATGCAGTAAAGGACAACCAAGACAGTGAACTCAGCTTCTCAAGGGGCAATGCTCCCAAGCACAATACACAGATTAGTATGGTTGGGGCATCTACAATTTAATTTGTCAACAAAGTGTCAAATATAAACTTATTTTGGTTGTCCCATGCCTAAGACCAGAAGCCAGCCACATTCCATGCCTTGGATTCTTCAGGAGAAGCATATCACTTCCTATTTTCTTCACCGGCGACTAACAGCAAAAGACAGGAGGCTTCAGAGATAACCCATGACATGAAAAGCAGCTAAGCCCAAAATAGACATGTCTAAGCCCTCTCTTCTCTGTTTATGCCCTGATGCTGGCTTTCTCTGGTAGAGTCAGCAAAAAGCGTAGAGGGACTACCCAGGTTCTAAGAATGGATATTAGCAACACGCATGTTGCCTTTTGCATTGTGTTGCAGTCCTTGTGAATCAGGCTCACCCTATCTGAAGACATGGCAAAAATAGTGTTCAGCCAGTCACAGGAAAGACAATGGAATTCAGATCTCAGAATGAGAAGCCCTTTGGTAATGTATCTTGGAGAACTCCCAACTCTAACTCCGAGTTTTGCTTATGTTGACCAGAGATGGGGGTTAGCAATTGTCACTTCACCCATTGTACCCTGCGTGGATTCCAAAGAAAATAAAGCAAAAATTCAGTACAATGCAAATTTTATTTTCATCTGGTCTTCTTTGAAAAATAAATAACATGGTATCACAGTAGGAATGAGTGTTTCTAGATATTTTGATTATTTTGGATCCATGGTCTGAAGTCCTTACATTCCATGCAAAGTCTTTGTTAAACTGTAAAATCTTCTAATTTGGTGTGACAGAACCATGTACAGGGAATCCTTTCAAAGAACATTATCTGGCTTCTTGGCTTACTCTGAATATGTAGACCATTCATTCCTTTTCCCCAGTTTTCCCCACTCCTTGAGTTGATCTCTCCTGACTGCTCAAAATTTATCCAGCAGTTTACCCAAAGCATGTTCAGAAAAGATCTCTTAGGTGCACTGCCTCAAATACCCAATATAGCTGGGTGTTCTAACCATTGCCTCCAGTGTGGGTCAGAAACTGAATAAAACTCAGATCCCCTCCACTTAAAGGTAAGCCCACCCCTAGGAAGAAATGATCCCTTCATATGGTCCCCTTTTGGGGCCACCCCCCCCCCCTGTCATTACACAAGTTCAAGCCCTTTGCATTTCTTACCTATCTCTTGTACTAGCCTCCTATTTGAAACCTCCGCATTTCACTTCTCCACATTCCAATCCAACTTCCACCACTTTTTGATAAAAATTTTTTAAACTCAGCTCTGATTGTATCAACCAACTGCACAGAATCCTTCCTGGACCAACTCCCTACTGAACTGAAGTATGGGTTCCACAACAGCCATCCAAGGCCTCTCAAGGCCTGACCCAACACACCTTTCTATCCCTGTCTTCCTCTGCCTTCCTAAGAATGACCTCCAGCCAATATGGACTGTCCCCTGTGTCTTGACACGCCCAGTAAATTCTCATTTCCATGTTTTTGTGAATACTTATTTGCCTAGAGTCCCATCTCAAACCATGACAAATTAAGAAAACCTAGGTATGACCCTAAGAAATACTACATTCTATTGTTTCCTTTTTCTGGCCCATTCCTTTCTTTAAAATTGTCCTAACAATCCATTCTTCCTGTGTGGTTATTTGTTCATATGCATTTGATAATTTTGCTACCCAATGTAATCTAATCTTTACATTGCCATTGGATCTAATAGGTTGTTATGAGTTGAATTATGTCTCTCCAAAAAGTAGATGTAAAAGTCCTAGCTCTCAGTACCTCAGAAAACAAACTTCTTTGGAAATAGTGCCTTTACAAGGTAATCAAGTTAAAACCAGGTCATTAATGTGGATCCTAATCCAGTGAGATTAGTGTCCTTATAAAAAGGTAAAATCTAGGGGCACCTGCGTGGCTCAGTGGGTTAAGCCTCTGCCTTTGGCTCAGGTCATGATCCCATGGTCCTGGGATCGAGCGCCACACTGGGCTCTCTGCTCAGCAGGAGGCCTGCCTCCCCCCCTCTCTCTCTGCCTGCCTCTCTGCCCACTTGTGATCTCTGCCTTTCAAATAAATAAAATAAAATCTTTTTAAAAATTAAAAGGTAAAATCTAAATACCAAGACAGAAACAAAGGGAAGACAATGTGAAGAAACACAGCTAAAGGATGACCGTGTGATTGATGTGATACATGTATGAGCTGAGGAACACCAAGGATTGCCAGAAAACACCAGATGCTCACAGAGACAAGGAAGGGTTCTGCCCCAGAGGCATCACAGAGGCATCACATGGTCCTGCCAACACATTGATTTCAGGCTTTCAGCCTAAAGAACGGTGAAACAATAAATTTCTGTTGTTCTAAGCCACCAAGTTTTTGGTACTTTGGAACAACAGCTCCAGGAAACTGACACAAAGGTCCTCTTTGTTCTCGTCTTAGGCCTTTTGACTACTCACTGCATCTTCTCCTTTATTTCTTTTGTAGTTTTCCTTCCATTTATTTCTCATATACTCACTCTTTCTACTTCCAAGATTTATATTGGTCACATTAGTTTTCCTATAACTTTACAGTATTTATCTATATTTTAAAAGCAACTCTGAAAGATCTCTCCAATGTTTTTGAAAGAAACACATGAGTCACCACCTTTACATCCTCACTCAGACAACTCTGGTCCTCCCTTGGTGACTGGATCACCACTACATCCTAAGTCACTTATTGAGAGAGAGAAGGCAGCCCATTATACCCCAACATCTACAGCAGCTCTTTCATATGACTAATTGATAGGACTTTCTGGAAGATCAGTAATTCCAAGACCCCTCTGGAGAACCAGCTCGCAGTGAGTGAGTTTGTTGGTTTTGTCTCAGCCATCCACACTTAGGATTTTCTCTCTTTTTCAGGATTTTCCCTCAAAACTAGTAATGGCCAGGATTACTCAAACATAAACCAAAATACATATTTATTTGTTTGATAAATATATATATGCACTTAACCACCACCTTGGACAAAGCACTATACTAAATAGTAAGAGAGGAAGGGTAAGAAGTCAATGTGTAAGACACAATTACTCCTTGTAAAGTTTCTTTGGATAAGCAGTAGAGACACACACAAATTCTACAAGGGTTGCAGAGAAAGTTCTAGCGCATAAGCAGACCCAAAATTGGACCTCAGTGTAGAGAATCACTTTCAAGTACCACCTAGAGGCATGTGGGTAGACAGACAAAAGGCAAAGAAACAGATTTCCCCTGAAAGCCTCCAGAGAAACACAGCCCTGTCAACCCAGTTTGGAATTTTGACTTTTCAAAACTATAAAATGATAATTTATGTCGCTTTAAGTCACCAAGTTTAGGGTAGTTTGTTACCACAGAAATAGGAAACTGATACACAAATTTGTCCAGGAAATGGGAGGATGGGCTGAATGACAGATACACTCTTCCAACCTGCCCAGGTACAAACCCATTCTAGTTCTTTGGCCTAAATTCCAGGAATCCCTAAGAGCCCTCCAACTGCCCCAGGTTCTGAAGTGTGAAACTTGGTCCCCCTATGACTAACACGCGCCAGTCAGCACTTCCTCTAGTCCCTACAGTGCTGTCATAGGAATGCATGACCTGGCCTGCAGGACGTTAATAAAGAGAGCGGTAATTTACTGACAAGCCAAAATATGGTGAGTATTCTGTTATGCCCACCATATATTCGACCTCCAATTTCCCCAATTACCCTACAGCGTAAATGGTAATATTCACATTTTAAAGATGAAGAAATTGGACATTAAAGGGACAATATGAGTTACTCACATTTGCACAGATTTGAGCCCCACTTTGACTAAAGTTTGCTCCTTTCTGCCTCTAATGTTTTGGAGGTGTCAAAAGTGATGATCCTCTCTGTTCCCACCATTCCAGCACCTCATGTTTCACTATCTCATGCACAGATGAGCAATACCACAATTTCACTAAATTCTGATCTCACCTGAATAGTACAGGCCCTCCAGCTTCCTGCCAGTCTCACTAATTATTTCTGATGGGACCCACAGGATGTCTCTGGAAATCTCACAAATCACCATCAATGTCTTCCCCTCAAAGCCCCCTCATATCGAGTCCTGGAAGTCCCCAAAAAGATAGTGGCTTCAGTCCAATGCACTTGCTGATGCCTATGCCCTCTGACAGTATGGTGCCTGAGGCGGGAGTACCTCCAAGTCTCCCAAAAGAACACAGCCTTCCTGCAGCCCTCACCAAGCCACAGCCATGCTAATTCCCATGCAGAGGCTCAAAGAAATGTTTTGTCACTGCTCTGTGCACCCAGCCCCAAAACAATACTGCTTGAACATCTGTATCTCAAGAAGTCTTTCTCAAAATAGCCCCACCATCTGCTTGCAGCCCTCCTCTATAAAATTCCCTTTCCTTTGTTCATCATACTTCTTTCCATACTTCCTCCTGCCTCCTCTTTGTAGACTACTGCCTTCCCATACCCAACAACTGACCCAAATCACTGCCAATGAGTTGCCAGAGTGACCCCGTCGTAAGAAACCCTGAGACAGGTGGAGGACCTGAATCCTGGATCACCGCAAACTGGAATGGGCCCCAGCTTTACACAGTGTGTGCAATTTACATGCCTTTCACCTCCGTTGTCACGCTTGGTCTTCACAGTAATCCTTTGAGGAAGTGATCTCATGCATCTGTTATAGAAGAAAAACCTAAGACTTGAAAAGGAAAACAGCTTGTCCAGTGATCTAATAAATGGACGAGCCAGTACTAAATCCTGGGCTTTAACTCCTATGCCCAGGGTTCGTTCTTCTCAAACACCCACACAGAGGATAGGGGTCCTAGTAAGTAAGGCAAGCATGCTGGAAAGCCTTGAGAACTGAACTTGCCCTTGGGCTTGAGCAGACCATATTGTTGGAGACTTCAGAATCTTTTTGAGACTGAAGCTGTAACCCAACACTTTCCTCCTCCAAGAACAATAAGTGCTCCTTTCTCTCTAGGACAAGCAGGCATTCAAAGAGAGAGACAGAGGAGGCCTAGCCAAGGAAAACCTGCTGTGTATATCCAAGGAATATGAGCAGAGAGGCTTTTCCCTCTTTGTAGGAGACCAGCCTCGGGGGTCGTCTATGTCGTCCAAAGTGAAAACCAGACAAGCCAGAAAAGGCCTGAAACCCAACTGAGTACAGAAACTTAAGGAAATACAGGAAAGAAAAAACAATAAATACTGAGGACTAGGGCTTTTGTAAGCTAAAAAAAAATTTTTGATTCTCCATCCAGACTAAAAGGCTTGTTTTCCATGTTCACTAAAATAGAATATGGCAAAGATAATAAATATATAAAGAATAAAATGCTTTATCTAAAGTCTGCAAGCTTTCCCCAAATTAAAACTAAGTGTGGTGAGGTATAAAGAACCCTTTATATAAGCCCTTGTGATTTAAGCTTCTCCAAAAAAAAAAATCATTTCCCAAGTCTGATTGATACTCTGCTCTTATAATCACACACAAGACTGAGGTCCTAGTAATGTCAAACAGAAAAGGGAAAAGAAAAGGGCTTCTCAGCCACTATTGGGAACAAGAATCCAGGGCAACACAGTCTTTTACAAACTCCCCGCTGGAAAGACCAAGGTGTGTGTGAACATCACACGCTGAACAAGTCACTATTCGACTGAATTTGATTTTCAGGTCAATATGTGCAGTTCACATCTGTGGGATTAACACGAGATATATGTTCACACCCAAAACACCCCACACCATAATCCTTCTCTTGGCCCATTTGGCTGAGGGACTGGGGCTAGGTCAGATATTCTGTAAGAATTTTATTCATTGCTTTGTGCCCAGTACTTAGAAGAGCTCGTGGCAGACCATAGGGACTCATTAAATAAACAGTGGATGGCTGGATGAATAAAGATATCAGCAAACTTGCCTGATGCCACTTTGGCCCCCTACCCCCATTTTCCAATAATGGAAGTAGCAGTTATAGACAACTTAGGATCCTATACAGATAATAGTTAAAAGAAACTTCAAAAGGATGCTTTGATTCATGAACTGTGGCCTCCCTGAAATGCTCTGAGGTGACCAGTTTCACCTGGAAGAACAAAATTCTCAGCCACTATGGAACCAAATTTCCTGGCCAGTAAGTAGCTCCATTGTTCTAAAGGTACTACATGATTTTCAATTCAGCAAAGCTGATAGAATCTGCTTCCATGAGAGTATTCCAAGTGCTGTTGGTTGTTAATACTCCTAGAGCAGCCAAGCAATTAAAGCAATGTTCCTTTAAAACAAAAACCAAAAAAGTAGCTTCTTTGAATTCACCTACTTCTCTCCTTTATCATTCCTCCAGTCACTAATGTTTAAAATCCCGATGCCCACATTAACATCCACTTACTCTTCTTAGGCCAAATGCAATCAGTATAGACTGGCTGGCCTTTCCTTTGTATCACCTCAGATTTGTTCCTAGATGTTTATGACACTTGCCCAAGTTATCTGGCTGCTTTTCAGACTTACCCTTTCCACCTATCTAATGCCGTCTCTATGACACTGATATTGAAAAAGAAAATCTGAGCCCTATTGACTCAAACTTATCTCCTCACTACTCACACAGAAAGCCGTAGTGCGGTCATATTTCCCATACATACCAGCTACATTTCTGCACATATCAGGTACATTTCTGCCTATACTACTCCTCCTACCACAACTGTCCCCTCAGTTGCTCTTTGCTTGTCATTAGCATAGTTAAGTGCCTACAATGGAAAAAGACTTGAAGCCATACTTCTCTGTTTGAGACTGCCTCTTTCTCACCAGTGCAATGGGAACTATTTTGCCAGAAACTGCATAGAAATGAGATCAGCAGAAGAAATAAAGAAATAACCTGCTTATTGCTCTACTCTCCCTCCAGTACATTCCAAATATGTGCAATAAACCATTTCTTCTTCCATAGAGAAGGAAGGTGCAAGAGGTGATGAAGGTCCTGAGGCCACGAGCTGCCTCTTCTTCCCAGGAGTATACCTCCTCGAGGGCTGCCCCTGGACCCAATGCTAAATGAGACCTTTAACAACCCCCCTGGGACTCAAACATTCAGGGCGATAAGTATGCAATTCCACAGAGCTGTCATTTCAGCGGTCACACAGAGTTGAGCTATCTCCCTTGCACTATTTTTACATCTGCCCAGCACAATGTTTTGCTCAGTCCCGGGTACACAAGCCAGCCAGTATTTTCTTGCCTGGGAGCTGTGGTCTCTCTCTCAAACACCCTGGATTTAAATAAAGCAACACCCCCCCCCAACCCCGCCACCTCTCATTTCTTCAAAACCAGCTCTTCCCAGACACTGATGAGAACCAGTTGAGAGTCAGGATAGGAAACTCTAATGTCCACGTCCATGTCTCCCCATCCCTCAACATCACCTCCTCCCACAGGGCAGAATGAACAGCAACTGATAGCTTTCAGATAACATAAGTTTCAATAGCAAAAACACCCACATGTATACATTATAAGTCAATTAAGTCACTCTCAGCATTTTCTCTTTTCTCAAATAAAATGGGTTAGAGAAATCTTGCCAACCAATGTTTCTGTGTGAAAAGATTTTATCTACTGATGAGCTGGGACTCAGAAGCATAGAGGGAAAGCTCCAGAAGGCAAGACACCCAAGTCCTACTCCCATAAGTAAATACGGAGGGGCAAACCTGAGCAAGTCTCAGTTGCTTCTTCTTCTTCATCTTCATCACCTAACTTCATTTGTTGAGCGCAAAGTGCAACATCTTCCTTGCCTGATAGAAGGGGGGCTAGGCCAGGTGATCTCTTGATCTGTCTTCCAACTTTGGAGTCTATGGATGGCTTGGGTATAGCAGGAATAAGAGCAAGATATGGAAGCCTGGCAACAGAGGTTCCCAGCAGGCTAGGGGGAGGACTGGATTTTTGGTTGCCAGACATGGGGGCTGGCTCATGAGGGAGCAGGATGCTACTGGTATCTAGTGGGTTGAGGGTGGATGCATGTGAATAGCCTATAATGCACAAGATAGCACCCCCCCCCAAGCTAAGAACCTAAATGACAATAGTGCTGAGGTTGAGAAATCTAAATTAATCAAAATAGGACCTTTGGGAAAGGTGACGGAGTGAGTGAAGGAGTCCCAACATCTCCTATCCCAAAATGAGGAGAACTTTTCCCATCTTGTACTTCAAACCAGGGAACAGCATTACTTATATATATGAAAGTAGAGGAGTTTCTGCTACCAGGTAGATGGATCCAGGTGAAGGAAAACACTGACTTTTGAATCATAATTCTTCTCCGCTAGGAGGTGATATAACCCCACTTCATGTAAACATGAAAAGTCTGTCCCTCATGTGGAAGATTGAAAGATGAAGACAAGGTAAGCTGAGGGGACAACCAGGAAGGCCTGTCTCCACTCAGCATCCATTTTGCCCCAGTTGATGGGGCAAATAAATAAAATAAGCCATCAGGTCCAAGAGCAAACACAGCTGCACCAAACCAAAAGCCTGCAAGTGGAAACAGGAGGGGTTCTCATGAGAATCCTTCTCGATCCAGTGGAACTTAGGATCTCCATTCTCCCTTCATGGGGACCTTCTTTGACACACTAGCTAGTTGTTCCAGGATTGAAGTGACACCCTTGGGTGTCAGCCTATGCCTTTAGGTGAAATCTGGTTGTTGAGAGCTTGCAACACCGGTAGCAACTTCCACAGCACAGAGATTAAGCTTCATAGAGATGAATTTCTTCACTATTAACTCCTCAAGAGGCCAGTTCCCTCCCAATATTTCCCCAGCCCACGAGGATCTCCATCTACAAACATCATTAAAAAGTACCATTCTCCCTGCAGAGGTGGTTCAACATCCACAAATCAGTCACCACATTAATTTAAAAAAAAAAGGATAAGAACCATATAATCCTATCAATAGATTCAGGAAAGGCATTTGATAATATAGCATCTTTTCTTAATAAAAACAAAAACCCTCCGCTATGTAGGGTTAGTTGGAACATACCTCAACATCATAAAAGCCTTATAGGAAAGACCCATAGTGAATATCATCCTCAATGGGGACAAACTGAGAGCTTTTCCCCAAGGTCAGGAACATGACAGGTATGTCCATTATCACCATTGTTGTTCAACACAGTACTGGAAGTCCTAGACTCAGCAATCAGACAAAAAAACAAAACAAAAACAAAAACAAAAAAACCATAAAAGGCATCCAAACTGGCAAAGAAAAAGTCAGAATTTCCCTCTTCACAGACAAAGTGATACTCTATTTAGAAAACCCAAAAGACTCCATTCAAAAATTGCTTGAACTCATAAAGGAAGACAGCAAAGTCACAGGATATAAAATCAACACACAGAAGTCTGTTGCATTACTGTACACTAGCAAGGAAGCAGCAGAAAGAGCAATCTAGGAATCAGTCTTGTTTACAATCACACCAAAAACCATAAGATACCTAGGAATAAACCTAACCAAAGAGGTAAAGGATCGTACTCTGGAAACTAAAGAACACTTTTGAAAGAAATCAAGGAGGACACAAAGAGATGGAAAAACATCCCATGCTCATGGATTGGAAGAACAAATATTGTTAAAATGCCAATACTACTTAGAACAATCTATACATCCAATGTAATCCCATCAAAATTCCATCAACTAGGGGCACCTGGGTAGCTTAGTCATTAAGCATCTGCCTTTGGCTCAGGTCGTGATCCCAGGGTCCTGGGATCAAGCCCTGCATTGGGCTCCCTGCTCGCAGGAAGCCTGCTTCTCCCTCCCCCACTCCCCCTACTAGTGTTCTCTCTCTCTCTCTCTCTCTCTCTCTCTCTCACTGTCTCTCTATGTCAAATAAACAAATAAATCTTTAAAAAAAAAATACCATCAACTTTTTTCACAGAGCTGGAACAAATAATCCTAAAATTTTCATGGAGCCAGAAAAGATCCTGAATAGTCACAGCAATATTGAAAAAGAAAATGAAAGCTGGTGGCATCACAATTCTGGACTTCAAAGTGTATGACAAAGCTGTGATCATTAAGACAGTATGGTACTGGCACAGAAACAGTCACCTAAATCAATGGAACAGAATACAGAACCCAAAAATAGACCCTCAACCCTCTGGTCAACTAATCTTTGACAAAACAGGAAAGAATATCCAGTGGAAAAATGTCTCTTCAACAAATGGTGTTGGAAAAATTGGACAGCCACCTGCAGAAGAATGAAACTGGACCATTTCCTTACATCATACACAAATAAAAATTCAAAATGCATTCAAGACCTAAATGTGAGACCGGAATCCTCTAGCAACCTCTTTGACCTTGATCACAAGAACTTCTTGCTAGACGTGTGTCTAAAGGCAAGGGAAACAAAGGCAAAAATAAACTCTTTGACTTCATCAGGATAAAAAGCGTTTGCACAGCCAAGGAAACAATCAACAAAACCAAAAGTCAACCTTTTATGAATCTACCAAGATATTCACAAATGTCTTATCAGATAAAGGGCTGATTTCCAAAATCTATAAAGAACTTATCTAACTCAACACCCAAAAAATAAAATATGCAGTCAAGAAATGGGCAGAAGACATGAACAAATATTTTTCCAAAGAAGACACCCAAATAGCCAACAGACACATGAAAAAATTCTCCACATCACTTAGCATCAGGGAAATAAATACAAAACAAAACCACAATGGGATTCCACGGTTAAAATTAAAAAGTCAGAAACAAAAGATGTTGGTGAGAATGTGGAGAAAGGGGAACGCTCTTACATTGTTGATGGAAATGCAAAATGGTACAGTCACTCTGGAAAACAGTATGGAGGGCCCTCAAAAGTTAAAAGTACAACTACTCTATGACCCAGCAATTATATCCAAAGAAAACAAAAATAGTGATTTTAAAGGGCACATGCACCCCAGTGTTTATAGCAGCAAAGTCCACAACAGTCAAACTGGAAAGAGACCAGGTGTCCTTCAACAGACAAATGAATAGAGAAGATGCAGTATACATAGACATTGGAATATTATTCAGCCATCAAAAAGAATGAAATGTTGCCATCTGCAATGACCTGAATGGAACTAGAAAGTATTATGTTAAGCAAGATGACTCTTAACTATAGAAAACAAACAAAATTGCTGAAGGAGAGGTGGATAGGGAGATGGCATAATTGGATGATGGACACTAAGGATGGCACATATTGTGCTGAGTACTGGGTGTTATACTCAACTGATGGATTTTTGAACTATACATCTGAAACTAATAATGTACTATATGTTGGCTAACTAAACTTAAAAAAAAAGTCAGAGAAAGACAAATACCATATGATCTCACTCATATGTATGATTTAAGAAACAAAACAGAAAAGGGGGAAGGGGAAGACAAAATAAAGTAAGATAAAAACAGAGAAGGAGGCAAACCATAAGAGACTCTCAAATCCAGGAAGCAAAGTAAGGGCTGCTGAAGGTGAAGTGGGTGAGGGGATAGGGTGTTTAGTTGATGAGTATTAAAGACTGCACTGATAGAATGAACACTGGGTGTTATATAGAGCGAATGAATCATTAAATCCTACCCCTTAAACTAATAATACATTCTATGTTAACTAAATTGAATTTAAATAAAAAACTAAAAATAAAAGCAATAGTTTCAAGTTTAACATATGGTTAGGTGAATCTAACTGCAACCAGGTGAACTTGAGAAGACCCAAATGGACACATCCATGTTTTTTAGAATCACTACTATGCTGAAATAGTTCTCTTCTCATTCATGGATGAGTAACCAAAAAAAAAAAAAAAATTTTAGAGACCCTTATGTTTATTATAGCACTATTCACAATAGCCAAGATATAGAAGCAACCCAAGTATCTACCAATAAACAACTGAATAAGGAAGATACTGTATATATACATCATGGAATAATATGCAGGCATAAAAAAGAACAATAGCATCCCGTTTGTGACAACATGGATGGACCTGAGGGTATTATGCTAAGCAAAATAAATCAGACAGAGGAAAACAAATACCATATGATTTCACTCGTATATGAAATCTAAACAAAACAAATGAGCAGACAAATAAAAAACTGAATCAGTCCTGTAAATACAAAGAACAAACTGATGATTATCAGAGGGAAGCAGGTAGAAGGATAGGCAAAATAGGAGAAGGGGAGAGGGAGATACAGGCTTTCAGTTATACAATGAATAATTCATGGTAATAAAAGGCACATCATAGGGACATATAGTCAATAATATTATAATAGCATTTTGTACAGTGGCAGAAGTTAACTATACTTCTGGTGAGTACAGCATAACGGAGAAGTTGAATCACTATGTTCTTGTACACCTAAAACTAATATAATAATATTATGTGTCAACTATACTCAGAAAAAAGAATTTAAAAAAAAAAAAAACCTTAGGGATCCTGGTGGTAGGTATTAAGGAGGACACATACTGCATGGAGCACTGGGGGTGGTGCATAAACAATGAATCTTGGAACACTGAAAAAATTAAATAAAAATTTAAAAAAAAAAAAACTTAGGGATCATGAAAGTATTCTGCAGAATTTAAGAAAGAGGTAGACATAGTACAAAAGAGACCAAAGAAAACAGTTTGGAAGAAAGACTTACCATTTTAAGAAAAATTAGGCCACGGCTGTTTCTTTGTTAAAGTTAATACAAAATCTTGATTTTTAAGAAATACAAGATGCAGCACCTGGGTGGCACAGTGGGTTAAGATTCAGACTCTTGGTTTTGGCTTACGTCATGATCTCATGATCATGAGACCAAGCCTGTGTGGGGCTCTGCACTCAGTGTGGAGTCTGCTTAAGACTCTCTCTCCCTCTCCCTCTGAGCCTCCCATTCATTCATACTCTCTCTCTAAAATACATAAATAAATCTTTAAAAAAAGAAATAAAAGATGAGAGGATTAGATGTAAGAATAAGTTTAAAAAAAAAAAAAGCCTCCAGAGATAAAGAACAGATGCAGTAAAAATGCTATAGCTAAATTAAAATTTTTTGTTAAAGCAGTACTAAGAATGAAGAAAATTAAATCACATGTAAAGGATAAACCCAAAAATTTCACCCAGAAGCAAAGGAAAATGACAAAAGGAGGAAAAGATTGAAAGGGAAAATTATTTTTTAAAAAGGGGGGAATATTTATGTGCATGACAAAAGCACCCAATACAGGGATGATTAGTGTTTTTTTCAGAAGCATTCAAAACAAGTGAATCGGAAGTTATATTATAAAAAGAATGTCCAAGAAGAAAACTTCCAAGAATTTAATAAAGATTACCTTAACCAAAAGAGTATGGCAGCAAGTCACATTCGAGGGCAAGACATAACAATACAATGTGTTTTTTGCCTTGTTCCACTGGGACTCTCTCCTCTTGTAAGTCAGCCTCCATGCCATGAGAAAGGCAAGCAGCCACATGGGGAGGCCACGTGTAGGTGCTCTGACCAAGGCTTTCAACTAATGTCCCAGCCACAGGCGGCATCAAATGCCAAACACGTGAGTGAGCCTTTGGATTATTCCAGTCCCCAGGCAGCAAGTTACCTCTAGCTTTCAAATGTCCTCAAATGCCCCCAAGAGGAGATGTTCCTATAAACCCTGGACAAAATGCAAGCTCATGAGCAAACTGAATGTCGGTTGCTGCTTTAAGCCACTCTGCTCAGGGGTTTTATTACACAACAATAAATAGTTTAAACCAACCAGAAGCTTCCCAGCCCAAAGAAGGCAAAACAGATTATTAAACAGTGGCTCTTACATGGTGACTTGGTGTGGCTGCCTCAGAACTGAGATAAGAGTAACATGAGGGGAGCAGAGGATTCATTTGGGGATTCAGATTCACGTTCCCTCCACACACACACACATTATCATGGAAGTGGCTGCCATGGAGCTGTTCTGGGCCCTGAGAAGACTAAATCTTCAGAGGCTTTCCAAAACACCCACCATAGTTATCTAAGAGACTCCTTGGCAATCGCCTACAGTTAGTATCTGTTGGACAAGTTCTCTACGCACATATACACCAAACACGGCAAAGTTATTTATGTGACTAACAAAGACATCTTTCAATATTTACAGCTCAACTTGGAGAGTTCTTTGCCAATGGACCCAGGAGCTACTTTGATGGGATAAACAAGGAGGATTATACTCCAGTATTTTTAAACCAGCTTTGAACTGTAGCAAACTACAACTCCCCAAGGTGTTGGGGGAAGAAAATGGCAATGCCTACCTAGCACCTGTGGATCTGAATTCTCTTTGTGACTGATGTCCCATTCCCAATGGTTCCTGAAGTCCTCCTTCACTGTGTCCTGTGGAAATGGGACTCCCCACTTGCCTTGGGCCACCACCACCAGTAGAACCTAGGAGCTTCCCAGGAGCTGTAAAAAACTGTTCTGGACAACTGACTCATGCTTAATGTACTCCCTCTGAGAAGGCCAGAACAGCTGTTTAAGACACATAATAAACCACATGACAGTGGGGGAGGGGTACGGGGAGAGAGTAGAAAGTACTGAACCTTAAAAAAAAAAAACAAAGGGCTTAATATGTAGTGGCCAAGCATACTAAATTTTTTCCTACCCACTAAGAGGCCAAGTAGGGCCCATTGAAAACAGAGGTATCCCTTTTTACCTCAGAAATGAACTTCAGTGGAACTCAAAACAGAGATGGAAGAGAAACGAGGGGAGGCCCAGTGTGGCTCAGTGAACAAAGCAGATGGGTGTAGAAGAGACCCTCACCAGCCTTTCTGATATCATGTCCCAGACTCCATCTCACCTGGCCCTTTGGGCCTGCTTCCTGTCACCAGCACTCTCCTTGCCCACCTCAGCACCTGACTGGGATGGTCCTCCCCACCTGTCCCTCTACTGACCATGAAGACAAGTGCAGAGGTCTATTTTCACGTAATGGTTTTATAAAGAACTCTACAAAGAAATCTGACAGGGAGCCTCAAAAATAACCAACACAGGGAAGTTACAAAGATCCAGAAATCTTACCAAGTTCTAACATCTCGGGGTGGAGCCGGACAGCAGCCAGGGGCTGCGTGGGACCTGACTAATCAAGTCCTCACTGGAGGCTCACAGAGTAACAAGCCCTGAGAAGATGATCCGCCTATAATTGCCTTTCTTCTCTCCTGGTCACAACCGGGCTTTGGGAAGGCTTCCTCCGAAGACTTCATCATGGTCTTTATTGTCAGATTAGCTCTTCCTCTTCCAAAAGAAAAAACAAAGTATAAAAGTTATATTTTTAACGAATGTTCCCACAGGAAACCATTGGTCCTCAATCTCTCCCCTCTTTACTTGCAAAGTTGGCATAATTTGAAACCCCCAGGATCTTAAAGTCTAGACAAGCCATAATTCCACAGGTTTGAGGATTTTCCTGTCCTTTCCTGAGTTCATTTCCTTCCCTTTTTTTCTCATCTCTTTTTTTCCCCTTCCACTCACTTTAGTCTAGAACATTATCTTTTTCTTTGGAAAGTTACCAAGTTTTTTGAGCTTCTATTCTATACCTAAATTTTAATCTTTTATGCCTTGGTATTCTCCACCCAGAGTCCTATCATTCCCTCTTCCCATGTCATGCATAACAGACTTCACTTCCCACTATCAGGGATTCCTACACTCCCAAACCCCCAGTGGTGCCATTACATAGAGCCTCCTGTTCTACCCATGTAGTCTCAGGCTTAGTAACAGCTCTGAATTAGCTAACAACTCCCACAGCCTGTAACACTAATAGAAATGTGGCAAACTATTCAAAGATCAGCTTTGGTCCTAAACAAATCTTTGTATCCAGTGAGTAAATCTGTCTATCTGCAGTAGAAAAACAAAATAAAACCAAAAAATTATAGCTAACATTTAATAGTGCTTTCTATATGCCAGAAATTATTCTAAGCATTTTATATACATTGTTTCATTTACTCCTGATATTACCTACTCTATGAGGTTATTGTTATTCCCATTTTACAGGAGAGGAAATTGAGGCCCAGAGAGGTTACACAAATTAAAGGTAAATCTTCCTGCAGGAGTAGTAAGTGGCAGCACCAGGATTCAAATTTGAGCAATATGGCTCCTGAGTTTGGACACTTCACCATGATGCCCTAGCATCATGCCCATATTGCCCATAAAATATGAAGAAAAAGCATTTGGGAAAAACCCAAGATCACCCTTTATAGTGGAAAGAGCAATAAGCAAAGTCAAAAATCAGTGGTGGCCCAAAGTAGCCATATGATATGGAGCAAAATACTTAACTATCACCACTTCGGCTTTTTTATCTCTAAAATAGGAAGAACTATACTAATTCACAGTTTAAGTTATACTAATTCACAATTAAATAAGAATATACAGGTACAAGGGAAATGTGCTCTAGTAATTGCATTCCTTTGCTTGACAAGAGAGGCCAGAAATAATACCTCAAAAAGAAAACTGAGGGGCGCCTGGGTGGCTCAGTGGGTTAAGCCTCTGCCTTCGGCTCAGGTCATTATCTCAGGGTCCTGGGATCCAGCCCCGCATCAGGCTCTCTGCTCAATGGGGAGCCTGCTTCCCTCTCTCTGTGCTTGCCTCTCTGCCTACTTGTGATCTCTGCCAAATAAATAAATAAAATCTTAAAAAAAAAAAGAAAGAAAGAAAGAAAACTGATTTAGATCACACATTTTTTAAAAAAGCAAGAGGAAGGCAGTCCTAGTTTGGTTTTATATCTCCACTGTGTCATTAGGGGTCCAGATGCTATGTTTCTCTACAATTCTTAGCACCACCTTCAAGATTATCTCATGTCCAAGATGGCTACTGCAACTCTAGCCATCATGTTTACTTTCCAGGGGAAGTAGGGTA
The DNA here is from genome assembly GCF_964662115.1 of Mustela nivalis. Classification (NCBI taxonomy): domain Eukaryota; kingdom Metazoa; phylum Chordata; class Mammalia; order Carnivora; family Mustelidae; genus Mustela; species Mustela nivalis. The sequence goes on along the minus strand of NW_028135424.1, from coordinate 59,330 downwards.
TTAAAGATTAGAAAGCGCCTGCACTGGTCTTGCTGATTCTCTCCAGGTTAGTGCACTTTCCCAGAATTCCCACCCAATAACTTCCTACATTTCATTGGTTAGAACATAGTCACATAACCATATCTAGCAGCAAGGGACACTGGGAAACAAGGTCTCATTACTGAATGAAATCAGGATTCTCATCCTAAATAAAAAGTGCATGGGAATATTGATTAGGCAACTGGCAGTCCTGGCCACAAAACAATACTAAATTTTATTGAGCATCAACTTCCTGCCAGACACTTCACATAAATTCTCTCATTTGATTTTCATAATAACCCAGAGAGATTTGGAAGTTGTCACTACATTTATAGATAAGGAGATGGGCTCAGAAAAAATAAGCAACACAGGTCCATTAGGGGAGAAGATACAAACCAGATCTAACTCCAAAACTGGAACTCTATCCACAGCATTCAGCCTCCAAAGTTTCCTCCACAGAAAAATACTTTGTAAAACTCAGGCACCATGTTCATCTTTAAGACTTCTGTTGTATTAATACTTCGAATTATTTCTCAGTTTCTTCCCTGGAGAATGTGAGGGAGTAACTTCAATTACTTTGTAAGAACTGCAGAAACAGAGCTGCATACCATTTCCGTTTGTGGGGGAGAAACAGTCATTAAACACACACACATATGTGTCCCAGTTACTGATGTCCATACTTTGAAAGCATTTCCTGGCTTCTCTCTCCATAGTCAAAATAAACAGGCAGAAAAGGTCACTTGTGCCAAAAGCAGACTATCAATGTGATTAATACCTAGGCCTCAAGTTCCAAGTCCCCCTTCCTGTAGCCACAGATTGTTTATATTAGGAAGAAAAGATGATCTTGATCAGTTCTGAAGGGAGGGATGGCAGAGAACACAGAAGCACCACAACAGAGTTCTGCCTTTGGGTGCTGGCTCCATTCCAGAAGTCAGAGTGTTGGAAGAGTGAGGAGGTGTAATGCAAGGAAGGAAACAGCAATGTCTGAATTGTTGGAAACAGGCTCTCCAACACTTTGTGCTCAGTCTCAATAGAAGCTTCCATATAATTCACTTCCCTGCCTAAGTAGAAGACAATCCTGATTTGCATAAATTGTTGCCATTACTTACTCTCCCTACAGAGTGACCCTCAGGATATGTAGATGACTCACCTGAGAGTGAGACCTTGCTTTTCAGCTCCCTCCACGCTGCAGGTAAGGAGGTTGATTTGCAGGCATCCAGGCCCTCGTGACTTCTACAGTCTTTTCGAGTGTCCGGAATACTACCACCCTGTCCACACAGCTATATTGCTTTGGGGAGAAATCAGGTCTTTTATTCCACTTCAGAGATACCATACATATGTCCTATTAGTATTCTTTCCCGATAGCTAATTTTGAGAAGAGAGAGTGGGGACAACACAAAGGTGGATAAAAAGAGTCTGGTGAGTTGAAAATGAACTCCTTCACCTTCAAAGTTTTTCTTTTGGATTAATCTAGCTGAAAGTTTTTCTACGAACAAAGGTCTCGCAAAGCAAAAAGAGTTTTGATGAGTGGGAGGGAGGGAGGGAAGAAAGGAGGGAGGAATGGGGGGAGGAAGGATGAGGGAGGGAAGGAGAAAAAGGGAAAATAAGGAGCAGGTGTATTTTCAAAGTATAAAAGGCATGAGAAGAGTTGGGTAGGGGATGAAGGAGCCAAAAGAGGAAAGAAGAGGCATCTAAGAGTTGGAGGAAAAGAACTTCTGGGAAGCAAGAGAGAGAGAGCTAAAAAGAAGCCTGAGGCCTTCTCCACCTTTATACTACACAACATCTCCTGGAACCAGCATCAAAGTACAACAGAAAGGAGCTTTTCTCAGACTGAATTTGTACCAGGACTCACATGGACTTCTAGCAGTGAAGCTGGAGGGCAAAACTTAAAACAAGGAACTAGAGGATGGGGCATTTCAGGCCAGGAATACAGGAAAAGACAATTGGCTGGAAGTTTGGCATCTACACTGGAGGCTGGTAAGTGCCGTCTGTGTGCTCTCTATGCCAGGTAAATGCTATCCCTGACAAATGATGCGAAGTCAGAGTGGAAAGAGCCTCTGAAGCAAGTTTCAAGATCTCTTGCTGATTGTCTATGCTGTTCTTATGCCTTGGACATGCAACTGCAGCTCTGACTAGTTTCTATAAAGCAAAGAGTTCATAGGGCCAAGAGGAGTTCACATCTCCCTTCTGGACCACTCTCTGAGTACCGAAGGTCCTGCTTGCCCAAACATCCCCAAGCCTGCTTGCTGGCACGGCACTAGGATTCTACTGAGGTCTGCCCTACTGGTAATGGACAGCACAGCTAGTGTGTGCCAAGGCAACAGGTAGCTTTTTGAAGGAGGGAAGAGACAGAACTCAGATATCGGCACAAAAGCCCCTTCTAGTCCTGTTGGATTTGATGTTAAAAAGGAAAAAGAATGAGTGATGTCAAGGAACCAGTTCTCCCATGCTATACCACAAAAATAGAAATTGTGAAGAGTTTAGAAAGTCAAATTTTAAACCTGGCCTTCCAGATCATTATCAAGATATGTTTGTCAAAATAGAGAGATAGAATATATATTATTCAACACCTTGTAGCTTGACTTAAAATGTTGACCATTTAGACGTAGGATATGTGAGCTTCTGTTTGTACTCTTGCCCTGTGCTCTGCAAGTTTGGGGGTGAGCCCACTGGGTTTCACTAAAATCACTTCACTCAAGCATTAGACCCAAGGACAGGACATGATGGAAGGAAGGGGAGAGTGTCTAGGTTCTGTCACCAACTCTCTGTGTGCCCTCTCAAAGCTATGAGGCAAGAAGTTCCACTAAGTTTCAACATTCAGCAACCAAGGAAATCTAGGGCTCAATCCACCAACAGGGAAATGAGGCAGACAGGGTTTGTCTAATGTTAAGCTACCATGAGGATTAATGCAAAAAGAGCTTCAATATCCTGCCTTTGCATTGTTCATTTTTCCACTGAGAGAACTATTTTTAACAGACCCCTGAATAATAAGAAGAAAACTCTCCACAGACCTAGAGCTGTGGAAATTCTGGCACTTCAGGACCCACATGATCACATTTTTGTGTGATTAGTACAAGGTTTTTCAGATAGGTATTTGTTTGCATTGTAGAAACAGTTCCAAAATCAATAAGAAATGTTATACCTTATCGCTCCCCAGAAGGGAAAAACAATAAAGAATTTTGTAAACCACGTCTGGGAGGCTGAGAAATGCACGCATTCATGTCTAATGCAGAACAATCAGAGCCCTGGAGACAGCATTTATCACACCTCATGTCAGGAGCCGTTTCTCCTAACCAGAGGAATCAGCCCAGAGAAACCACAACACAAGAAGATAAGACTAACAGATGATTTTACTTTCCTTACCACCTGTGTTCAACCCAAACAGGAGAGGGAAGCAGGAAGCACAGACCCCATTAAAATTCATAGGAGCCTATGCTTTCTGTGAGAGAACAAACTGGTTTCTGTTCGAGTGATATGATAACTAGTTTCCTAAATGGATGAAGAAGCACATAGAGCAGTACATGGCAGGGAAGTGCCAGTTCAAAGCAGAGAGATAAATCATATCACATGAAAATGAAAGAGAGCTAGTCAGGGGCAACAACATGTATGAGGATACAGCAGTTCACAGAAACCAAAGAAAGACAGATCATTCATTGTGATGTGGCTGTCTACACCACGACAATGGGGTTGGGAACAAAAGAATGGGATGCAGGTGTGAGAGAAGAGTATTGACATTGTATTTGGAGAAAGAAAAAGGAGGGGCCCAAAATAATACAAAACATAACCTTTGGTGAAAAGAAAAATCATGCCACTAAGAGAAATGAAGAAGAATCTGGAACGAGTCAGACCTAAGGTTAAGGTGGTAGCTGGATATCTAGGAAGGGCTGTGCCATAGGTGTCTGGAGATATGAGGAAGAGGCCAAGGAAAGAATACCTAGCTGGAGCTGTGTATTGGGAATCATTCAAAATTGGGATCAGAGATGAAACCTCCAAAGCTACTTTATGCTGAGAGGAAAAAGTGGACATTGCATAGAGAAGCATGGTCAGGTTCACTGTTAGGGAATGGAAGAAGAATAAGGGGCCAGAGAGAAAAGAAAGGGAAGGGAACAGAAGTGGGGTGTGGCAGGGAGGAAGGAAAGGAAGGAAGAAAAAAAAGAAGGAGAAAAGAAAACAGTATCTGGAGAGCTAGAAAGAGAAGCAGAACACAAGAGTAAAGAAAAAGAGATTCAAAAAGCAGAGCACAACCAAGTTTAAGTTAAGAAACCTGAGAAAACATACGAGGATGTTCAAATTGGAAGCGACATTTGGACAGTAACTTAGAGGGAACATCAAAGCTAATGCCAGGTGGACAGGTTGAGGATAAGGGCAGAGGAGTTAGAAATACAAGTGTGCTCTACTCTTTTGAGTCGTTAGGCACCAAAGGGATGATAGCCAAGACATCAGCAGCAGAGGACACAGAGCATGACTTTAAGAAGGGAAAACCAGTCAAGTACCCAGCAGGACAGATGTGGCAGGTTCCTGAGGCCCGTTCTTGTTTCAAGAATGCCAGAAATGAATAGGTTACCCCACAGCTACTGGGCAAGTGCCAAATAACCTCCATGTTACTCCAATCCTGCTTCATGGCTATCAGAGCTGATTAGAATTGAGGGTCTGGAATGTGTCTGGATTTCCTCAGAGAAAGAAGCAAAAGAAATACAAGACATTGTGATAAGCAACACATGCACAAAAGTTGGCCAGAGCAGTTCCAAAGGTAAAGGTTGATCCTTATGGGAAATGACTCAAATGTCCCCATGGATCTACTGAAATAGGGCTTTTACAGACTTGAGTACAATAGGCTATCAACATGAATTTAGGGACACAGGAAACCTAATTATGGTCACAGAACTGCCATTCCCTTTGGGTAACCCAAGACAAGTTCCTCAATGTTTGAGCTTCCATTTTCTTATTTAAGAAAAATAATATCTTCCTGACCTATTACACAGAGTGCTGGGAAATGAAGATACATCCTGAACTACAGAGATCTCTACAAATATATATTTTGCAATTTTTTTTTGTATCACTGAAACAGATAAAATTGAATTCTTAGTGGTCTCAAGCACTTGAATTTTAGCAATTCAATATTGTGGCAAGATACAAAAATCAATGTCCAGAAATCAGTTGCTCTCTTATACACTAACAATGAAAATATAGAAAGAGAAATGAGAGAATCAGTCCCATTTACTATAGCACCAAGAGTCATAAGATACCTGGAAATAAACCTAACAAAAGAGGTTAAGGACCCGTACTCGAGGAACTACAGAACACTCATGAAAAAAATTGAAGGAGACACAAAAAGATAGAAGAGCATTCCATGCTCAGGGATCAGAAGAATAAACACTGTTAAAATGTCTATACTGGGGGCATCTGGGTGGCTCAGTGGGTTAAAGCCTCTGCCTTTGGCTTATGTCATCCCAGGGTCCTGGGATCGAGCCCCACATCGGGCTCTCTGCTCAGCGGGAAGCCTGTTTCCTTCTCTCTCTCTGTCTGCCTCTCTGCCTTCTTGTGATCTCTGTCTGTCAAATAAATAATTTTTTTTTAAATGTCTATACTGCCCAAAGCAATCTATACTTTCAATGTCATCCTGATCAAAATTCCACTGGCATTTTTCAAAAAGCTGGAACAAACAATCCTAAAATTTGTATGGAACCAGAAGAGACCCCAAATTGCTAAGGAAATTTTGAAAAAAGAAAGAAAAAACTGGTGGCATAATGTTGCCTGATTTCAAGCTTTACTACAAAGCTGTGATCACCAAGAGAGCATGGTACTGGCACAAAAACAGACACATAGACCAGTGAAACAGACTAGGGAGCCCAGATATGGACTCTCAACTCTGTGGTCAAGTAATCTTCAACAAAGCAGGAAAAAATATCCAGTGGAAAAAATACAGTCTCTTCAATAAATGATGCTGGGGAAATTGGACAGCTATGTATAGAAGAATGAAACTCAACCATTATCTTACACCATACACAAAGATAAACTCGAAACAGATAAAAGACCTCAACGTGAGGCAGGAATCTATCAAAATCCTAGAGAAGAGCATAGGCCCTCTTCTATATTGGCTACAACAACTTCTTTCAAGACATGTCTCCGCAAAGGAAACAAAAGCAAAAATGAACTTTGGGGTCTTCATCAAGATCCAAAGCTTCTGCACAGCAAAGGAAACAGTCAAGAAATCAAAGAGGCAACCCTCAGAATGGGTGAACATTTTTGCAAATGACACCACAGACAACGTGCTGATATCCAAGATCTATAAAAAACTCTTCAAACTTGGGGCACCTGGGTGGCTCAGTGGGTTAAAGCCTCTGCTTTCGGCTCAGGTCATGATCTCAGGGTCCTGGGATCGAGCCCCACGTCGGGCTCTCTGCTCAGCCGGGAGCCTGCTTCCTCCTCTCTCTCTCTCTCTCTCTCTCTGCCTGCCTCTCTGCTTACTTGTGATCTCTGTCTGTCAAAAAATGAATAAAATCTTAAAAAAAAAAATCTCCTCAAACTCAACACACACAAAACAGATAATCACGTCAAAAAATGGGCAGAAGACATGAACAGACACTTCTCCAAAGAAGACATACAAATGGTTACCAGACACATGAAAAAATGTTAATCATCATTAGCCATCAGTGAGATTCAAATCAAAACCACATCGAAATACCACCTTACACCAGTTAGAACGGCCAAAATTAACAGTAAACAACAAGTATTGGAGATGATGTGGAGAAAGGGGAACCCTCTCACACTGTTGGTGAGAATGCAATTTGGTGCAGCCACTTTGGAAAACAGTGTGGAGATTCCTTAAGAAATTAAAAATAGAGCTACCCTATGACCCTGCAATTGCACTACTGGGTATTTACCCCAAAGATACAGATGTAGTGAAAAGAAGGGCCATCTGTATTCAAGAGGAAAGATCATACACACGGAAGTAAGTTGGGAGCCTGCTTTTCCCTCTACTTTTAAGACTAATGATGCAAATAGTTTTTGATGAAACATGTTTATGTGTACTTCTCTCAAAGTCTCTTTTGAGTGGTATCAGCAGAGGAAAAAAGGAAAAGTAAAAAAAGTCAAAATTCTTCCCACTGATCAGGGGACTTTAAAATTTTTTAAGTTTTGCTTCAAACTGACAAAAGGATTTTTCATTTTATATTTTATGTGGGTAGAGAACAGACTAGCAAGGGACTAATTCAATCAAGCTGTTATATTTTATGAGTTCATTTGAATTTCCTGACTGAATTATAGCTTCTTAATTCAGTGTTTTTCCATTTAAATTTTGGTGTTATAAAATACATTTCCATAGAAAAAATATGGTCTCTTTATCTGAGAGCTCTCTAAATCTGGGAACACTTAGTAGCCAAAAATAGAAAAAAACATTTTTTTTTTAAGTTCAAAGAATCAGCAGCTTTTGTTCCTACAGAAATCAGAAAGGTAGAGAAATTAGGGATCAGGTATCATTAAATACCAAGACACGAAGGCTGAAATAACTGACTCAAAAATTTAAATTGGAGCATAGTTAAGATTGAAAAGAAATAATTTTATTCAGATATACAAAGGGCCTTATTTAAAATGGAATACCAATGATATTTTGTTTCTATTAGGAAACAAATATATATCCCAGTGCTTTGCCAGTGTCAAGAACATATCAAAGTTTTCAATGAATATATGTCAAATGAGAAGTTTTCAAATGGACCTAAATTACACCATAAGGAGCTGAAGTTATATATGATGAAATGAAAAATAATTTCAAGTGAAATAACATAGCTACCAGCCTTACTCAGACATATTATTGGTATTCAAGCCCCTCACTTGGAAGTTAAATAGAAGGCTGGATTCTTAACTCTTTGACATGGTTTGCTTGCAGTTCTGCCTCAAGACAAAATATTTCTAGACAACCTACCAATTCCATTCCTTACAGGGATTTTATAAAATATCCAAATTTGAAAATGAAGTAGACTAGGCAAAGTGAAAAAATTAGGTCTGAAGGATGTTTTTCTTCCCATAAAGAATGCTGTGGTTTATAAACCTATCTCTATTTCTAAGTTGGAATGCTTTGAACAAATAGTGAATATGGTGCCTCCAAAATTCAAAATTTAAAAACACCAGCATGCTTAGTGTAAGGCCCCATTTGCTTCACTGGACAAAGGCTATAAATCATCCGTATTTGACCTTCCTTATGATATCCCTCAGCTAACTCTCAGACACACTTATTGAGTATCTACTATTCTCCTCAAAATAGCCCTGCAGAATTCAGAAATAGAGATAATCTAGTTCAGAACACCTACGTAATAATTGGCAGGATCTGGGGGCACCTGAGTGGCTCAGTCTGGTAAGTGTCTGCCTTTGGCTCAGGTCATGATCCCAGGGTCCTGGAATCGAGCCCCACATCTCACTCCTTGCTCCACAACTTCTTCTCCCTCTGCCTGCCACTCCCCCTGCTTGTGCTCTCCCCCTCTGTCTCTGTGTCAAATAAATAAAATTTTAAAAAAAAACTGGCAGGATCTGGATTTATATCCAAATATGCCTGATTCAAGTTTAATCTTTAGCACCTTTTTGTTCATGTGGTTATTTCCATCTGACAAAAAAAAAAAATATATCAGAGGATAGTTTACACTCACCACCTCCTGTTCCTTCCATATAAGGAGAAATCTATACTCTAGTGATTCCCCAGAGTCCATGGCCCAAGGAGTCAACTCTTCCGTGAACTGGAATGTGATCTCAATGACCAATATTACAAAGAACTGTACATTATGGGCATGAAGAATCATGGATGCCACCTCCCTCCACCAAAGTGTGGCTCCCAGTGAAAATACAGGTCGAAGAAAAGAGGCCATCACCTCCTAACCTGGCCATTTTCCTCCCCAGAAAGTTTGCCAACTTCCGAGCCCCCGGGAAAACCAATGTTTCCATTGAGTCCCTTAACAGAATGGCCTTCCAACTGTGTTTGCTCAGTCTGCTTGTATTTACTACCTAATATTTCAACTTTGTCCAATGCCCAGGGGTCTTGGCAATAGGAGGTTTCCAAAAGTCTAATAAATAATTAAATGCAATATTTACTGCAGTCTATTCCTATTATAGCAGATCCCATTAAAATCAAAAGAAAAAAAAAATGCTGATTCTTTTCCCAGAGCACTAGACCATATGCTGTAAAGTATCTCCTTGTTAGGCAAAATAGGCAGAAGGGTTTGGGTGTTTTTTTTAAAGACCCTTTCCCTCAACTCAAATAGAGCCTTTCTGATGTAAAGACTCTTTGAAGGTTTCATTACCACTTGTTAGTTATGAGTGCCTCTCTTGTTATGGATGGTTTGAGCCAAGGCTAATGATGCTGAAATGCCAAAGGAAAACCTTTTTTAGTGGCATACATCATCTTTCCAACTGGAGTTCAAAAACTAACATTTGAACATTTGCCTTTGAGATTTTCCTGCCTAATTTAATAAAGCAAAACTACGCATCTGCCCCTAGATCAGCTCCTGTCCCCAACGCAATTTCTACTCAATTCAACACATATTTGCCTCATTCCTCCTTTTCTCCATTTCCATGAGAGAAATTGATGAAGAAAATGTGGACAACAATTATTGTCTAATAATATCTTCTGTGGTGTTGTCTGACTTTCACAGCATTTCCATAAACACCATTTAATTTAGCCTTGCAAAAACTATGTGAGGTAAATACGATTGTAGTGATTTTCCAGATAAGGACATTATGGCTCAAAGAATTCTAGCCCAAGATTACACATGACTGTAAAAAGTCCACTCCAGGTATTAATAGAAACTCCCAGTTGTCCCCTAATATATTCTCTCTCTTCACTTTATAATAGAACCCTCAATTTGGGGGTAAGCTTATGGCCATCCAGGGGGAAAAAAAAGAATTTCCTTCTAACTAGGTGGGACCATGCTATTAAGTTCTATCTAATAGTATTTAAGGAAAAAAAAAAAAAAAGGCATATGCAGCATCCAGAAAGGGTGTGAGTGGTACCATCCCTGCAGTCTTTCACACCTTTCTTCTTCCTACTTGCTAGGATGTGGACACGATGGCAGGAATGAGAGCAGTCACTTTGGATCATCAGGTAACCTTGGCCATGGAAGTCCTACATGGCAGAGCCACCACCTAGAAGGATCCTGGGTATCTGCCAACATTGTGAGGCAAAGCAGCCACATGATACTAAACAGCCTACATCCTGACATGAACATGAAAAAGAAATAAAGCAAGATGAAAAAGCCAACTCTCGCCTTATTTAAACTAATGTTATTTTGATTTTATAACTTACTCAGAGTTGAACTTAACTTTAACTGAGAACTAAGTCTAACTGATAAGCAGCTTGACCTCTCTACAGTATGATGGAGAGAAATAGTAAGAAAAAAATGATTTGATGAGGCTCAATGGCTTCTTTGCAAACAGCCCATTGAGATGGGGACTCATATGGCGCTTAACACTGCTGTTTGACCAATTAATTTGCATTAAAACTCATTTTGCTATCTTAGTCCTCTTGGGTGGAAAAGCAACCAAAATTACATACTCCCTCTAAACCAAACTATCTAACCTCTCAAATGTTAATCTTCCCTAAGTAGCAGCTAGTGGAAAGGCAAATCATGGAGGTGGAAGTTACAATCACTGATGTGAAGTTTTAAAAGGTATTCTGCTGTCTAGTTCTGACACCAAATCATTCATTACACCCCCTGTATGAGACACAAGACACTAACAACATGGTCTCTCCACCCTTAGGGCAGCCCCCTGAGGAGCTCGCATTGTCTTTTCATTCTAGATCTGGGCTGGGGGACTACCAGACAAATCCTATCAAACTCTGATGGAAACCAGGCAGTCAAGAACACATCACAGGCCCAAGCTAGAGAATACACCTCAAAAAAGCCCATCCAAGGCATAGCTCATCTGCGACCAGGCCATAGCTGTCTGCAGCAGGCAACTGGGGGATTTTGGCAACAACTGAGAAGTCCAAACGGGACGCATGGTAGGGACCAGGCACTCCCAGTACTTGCCAAGCCTGTAAATCATGGGGTGTAGCACTGTACAATGAGCCCCAGATTCTGCCTATAAAACCAGAGCTTCTAAAGGCGCATGCTTGGCCAGAGCTGTAAGCCCTTATCACTAAGTAGGGTCTCTCACGGTTCGGATGAGGAGCTAAGAGCTTGAAGAGGATGAGGGACTTGCCTGCAGTCTTGCATGGTTTTAGAGGCAGTGCTGAGCCGGACACCCATGCTCACACTCTAACCTCCTGCCCCTCAGCCCTACTGTCCAGCCTCAACCTGGGGTAGTCATTCCACTACATGCATAGGGTAGTCATTCCCCTACATGCAGCACCCAATCCCCCGTGCCCAGCAGGTCTTGCTTATCCAGGAGTTCAGTCACCATCTCTCCCAGGAAGCCACTCTGATTACTCAGAGTATTCTAAAAGGCCCTTCTCTGTGTTCCCAAATACTCTGCATGTGCCACAATCTTAAATTTTATACGGTTAAAATAATCTTGTTTGCTCACATGTCTTCCCCCACTGAAATTTAAATTTTGTGAGGGCAAAGACTCTTATTTATTTATCTCTGCCCCTAATGATCTGCACTGTTTTAGTATTTTATTTATAAAATTCAATTTAATTATCACATCACCCTTACTGTACCCATTCTACGGATGAGGAGATGGGGGCACAGAGAAGCTCTGGAACTTGACTCAATTCCACAGAAAAACTATGTAAGGGGCAGAGCTGGAATTTAACCTCCCAAGAACCATGAATCACTCTGTTGGACTGTTTCATCTACATCAAGTTAGGAGTTCCATCCTCATTTTTCAACGGATAGTCAAGATACTTGTTTTGCCCCATCATCTCCACACCTGGAATGCAAGGTGGCTGTAGCAGACCATGGCTATGCCCTGCCTGTGGCCAGGGGATGTGACACTGTCCTCAAGTGATGTCCAAATGCTAGTATCTGTGTCTCTTGCCTCTGGGACTTTTTTCCAGAAGTCTCTGCCCACATGGGCCATATCAGAATGCCAGAGAACTTAATTTCTCCAAGGAGCCTTCAACCAATGACTCTGGGGAGTTGCTTTTTAAATGCCCCAGCTCCCTGGGGTCATTCTGAAGCATGTGTTTGCACCATTTCTCAGAGTTCCCCACAGGATTAAGCCCCAGGTGCCTACTGTGGTAGCAGTGGTAGCATGGTACCACATGCTGTATTATTGCCTTCCCTTCTTGGTATTGGAGTCTGATTCCCCTGTGAAGTCCTCTCTACTTCCCAATCACACTCATAACACTTTTGTCTCAAAGTCTACTTCTGCAGAGCCCAGCGGCTGTGTTACACAGCCACAAAAGGCTCTTTCTTCTTATACAGCTCAGTGGACAATGCAAGGTATCTCTAAAATGCTATCAGTTCAACTGACTTCCATTTGATAATGATTTATGGAGCACCTATCATGTGCCAGGAATTATATTAGGTTCTGGGAATGCAAGAATGAACACGTGCAAAGGGAAATGGACAGTAAAGTATAGAACTGTCAGGGGGTTACTGAAGTAGATACAAGGGGTTCCTAACACAGATTAAAGGGGAGGGTGCCAACTAAGACCTCCTAGAAGAAGTTCTGTCAAAGATGATGAGTTGTGCTAATCAGGTTTACCCTGTGTCAAGGAAGGGGCAGGCAGAGGCAAAGTGTGCAGGGGTAGTCTCTACCACAGTGAGCAGACTCCACATCAACTTTCATTTATCACAGCTGCACTGGACCAGTAAACTCCAAAACCTCCCCACATGACTCATTTTCACAGGAGTCTCCTAATCACTATTTTCCTTTGGAGTCAAGTTCAATGTTTGTGAATAAAAGGTTAACAAAAATATGTTTCTTTCCACATGAGAATTTGACCCTCAGTTTACTTTCTCCCTCTGTCCCTTGCTTAAGCTGATAAAAATGATGTCATCTCTGCACCAGGACACATTGCTCATAAAAAAAAAAAAAATTGGTCCTGATCTGTAAACTACTTTTCTGGACAGGGTGGAACTATGAAGGGACCATAAGACAGGAGGGGAGTTGTTATAAGAGGTTTGTGGGGCATGAGGTTTCTCCATCAGGGCTGTTTCTATACCCACTGGACAGGTGCTTCCTTCCTTCCATATGTGGGGCCCAAAGAGAGTCACTCCGGGCCAGCTGCTGGGCAGTGGCAAAGACTGCTTGAATGCCTCCCATGGAAAGGAGCACTTGACGCTGGCCCGCTGGTACTCTGGGCTTCCTGGTCCATGGCATCCTGAGTAGACTGGGGCCGAGGGGGGCCAGGCCCATCACGTGAGTCTAATTGATTTGTTTTTTAAGATTTTATTTATTTGTCAGAGAGAAAGCACACAAGCAGAGGGAGTGGCAGGCAGAGGGAGAAGCAGACTTCCCAGGAAGCGGGGAGCCCCATGCGAGACTGGATCCCAGGACCCTGAGATCATGACCTGAGCCAAAGGCAGACACTTAACCGACTGAACCACCCAGACATCCCAAGTCTAAATGTTTAATTGACTCTAAGAAGAAGGTGCTCTGGCAGGCATTGCAGTATCTATGCAGAAACTCATCACTTAACTCTCAAACACTTCTTATAAAAGCCATTGTTGAGAAAGGACAATGAAATGACTATATAATTTTTCCTGTATTTGTCCCTTTGTCACAGCCCCTATACTAAAAATCCCACTCATCATTATTAATTATGAATCAGTTTTACCTTGTACTAAAGCCCTTCCTCTCTCTGAAACCTCCCTCCCTCTGTTGGCTTCCCACCCACACACCAAATATCATTAAGTCACAGCACTTTTCAAACACTATTTGTCCTTCCACATTTTTTTTCCTTCCACATTTTAAATTCAACCTAGGCTCCTTCCCGAGCGCCCAGCTATTTAGATCCCCTCTTACTCATTTTCGTTCTGATTTATCTCAACACTTCTGTGGGTCCCCTCAGAATGCTTTCCTGGACTGCCAAGTACTTGTTACGCTCTGAGAATCTTTTCTGAAGCAAAATTCACGTCTTTACTGAAGGCTTTCCATCACTGCACAAACCTTTCTGGTCACATCCACCTGACACCCCCTCACCAAAGCATAAATATAAAGAAAAAAGCCTATAAAGAAAGAAATTACAAAGTTGTCAAATGGCCAGTTTTCTCATAGGTTTGTTTTTAGCATTAAAAACACTTTTATCAGTATCTTTTATTACCTGCTTTTATCTTAAAATAGTTTTTCTACAGAAAAAGAAAAGAATAGTAAACCAACAGTGGTGTTGGGAGACAATTTAGATCCTTTCCACTGTGGTTAAAAAAAGAGACTTCATGTGGGGCTTTCACAGCTCCCCTAAAGATGCAAGACTGTGACTTCAAGATCTTGAAATATCTACAGCAGAGGAAAAGCTGTATGCATACTGGAGAATTCACTGAGAATTCTGGGCAGGGAAGAGAATTCTGATTTCCTAAGAGGAACAAGCATCTGGGAACCAGCAGTTTTCTTTCTAAGAAAAAAACTGTTCTGCTATTTGAGTATGACAAAAAAATTAAAAATAAAACCATAAGTGAAATGCTCTAGGTACAATTAAGAATCAATTCAAATTAAAAATGTGTAACAGATATTCTGTATAGTATTATATTTTTATAAACATATTTATATTTATTGATTTTTCTAAATCATATTATCCTAGGAAGTCTAAGGGTTTTAGCTAATGAAGATACATTCAAAATTCCTTGAAAATAAAAGGCTAGAACTCCTTTATGGGTAAGTATCCCACCGCCATGGGCCTTGAAAGTTGAACCTTAAGAATCGTGACTCTCTACCACCCATTGCTGGCACCATCCATAATTGCAAGTGCAGCTACTGAGAGGACAAATTTAACCCCTGAACCACTGAGGCTGCCATGAGCTCCAGGGCTTTGGAGCAGTACCTACTGTTGTCTATTTTGTTTGCTCTGTTTGACAACATTTAGACAGAATTTTAAACGTTGAAAAGTAAATGAGAGAGGAAGACTAACAAAGGAGAGTAGAGAAAGACTTCAAAAAAAGAAAAAAACTGAGCACCTGGATGGCTTAGTCTGTTAGTCCGCCTTTGGCTCAGATCATAATCTCAGGGTCCTGGGACTGAGCCCTGTGTCAGCTGCAGCAGGCTTCCCACTCAGCAGGGAGTCTGCTGCTCTCTTCCCCCCACCTGCCCACCTCTCCCCACCCCCAACACTCCTGTGTGCACACTCTATCTAACAAATAAATTAAGTCTTTTTAAAAATGGAAAGAAAAGATTCTCTACTTTCAAGTTCCATCTGTATATAAACTGGAGATATTCCCTAGTGTCTGTACGTTTGTGTCCTGACTTCTATGAAAATATATTCAATTTTGTTTACTTGGCCGACACAAGACTTCATTAATCACCTAAGAGCAATAACATATTACTGAGCTCAATGAGGTCCCAACCATATTGACATTATCACTGCACTTAGCAACAGTCTAGGCCATGTTTTAACCACTTATTATCAGAAACCAATCAAAGAAGCTCCTGGGAACAATGACTTCTTCATATGGCTCTGTCCCACCCCAGCTCTCAACACCCTCACTCACTCCTTTCCAATCAGTTTTATTTCAGTTTCTCAAGTACCCCACGATTTCTCCCACGTCCAGATCTTTGAATATGCTGTTGTTTCTGCCTGGAATATTCTCCTGCTGCTCACTTGGCTCACTCCTCTCTCAGATCTCACATCAGCATCACTTCCTTCAGAAAGGCCCTCCCAGGTCCCTCTTACAGACAAGTGTAGGAGCCCCATAGCCCCGTGCAGGCCTCAGCACAGTCCATTAGCAAGTCATCATTTAAAGTACCTGTCCCCACTAGACCCTGAGCTTCAGGGAAGAAGAGACCATCCTGTTGTACATACTACCATATCCCTGGAACACAGTGATATTCAATCAGCATTTACTGAATAAACAGATGAATCAATGAAACAGATACACAACTCAGGCATAATCTGAATTAATACCACATTAACACATAGCAATCCTCCACAGGTTGTTAGAGTCAAGACTCAGCTAGTGAAAACAAGCACAAAAGCAGTCATGCATCCAAATATGAGGAAACTCTTAAGTCCTGCACATCAAAAATCAAATGTCAATTCACAAAGTTATGCCTTTAAAGCAACAAAGAGATAGAAGTATTAAAATAAAAAAAAAAAAAAAAAGGCAACAAGTGGTCAGCCAGAAGAGCAAGATGGCAGAGGAGTAGGAGATAGAAATATCATCAGGTACCAGGAGTTCAGCTAGATAGTTATCAGACCGTTCTGAACACCTACAAACTCAAAAGGAGATTGAAGAAAAGAAGAGCAGCAATCCTAGGAACAGAAAATCGACCACTTTCCGGAAGGTAGGATGTGCAGAGAAGAAATCAGAGGCAACATTCGAGAAGATAGACAGCAGTGGGGTGGGGCTGGCTCCTGGCAAGCAGAGAGCAGCAGAGCACAAAATCTAAACTTTTAGAAGTCTGCTCCACTGAGGGACGTCACTCCAGAGTAAGCGGGGACTGGAGCTCTCACAGGGACAGTGTGGTCTCAGGACCAGTGGGGTCACAGAAAGACCAGGGATGTCTGAGGGTGGCAGAGCTGCCAGGTAACAGACTGCAGAAGCCGGCTACAGAAATGGAGCTGAAAAGTGAGCTCTCAGCTTGGGGTTACCTTATACCATAATCCCAGGCCATTATTCTTCAAGCAGGGACCCCATGAGTGGCAGATCTGAAGAGACCCCTTCCTTTATCCTCCAGGAGGAGTGTTGCAGTAGTGCACTACAGGAATCAGCTGGGTTTAAAGGCTCCAAATGGGGCCTCTGGGGGCCATGCACCAGAGATAGAAACACTCCATCACATGCCAGGTGAGCATGGGTTGTGCCTGGAGACCAGGGAGATGGAAAGGATTGACTGCTTTTCTCTGGGGATGCGCTGAGGAAGGGGGAACAGAGCTTTCAGCACCTATGGGGTCAGAGATTGGGAGGCCGCCATCTCCATTCCCATCCTCCCAAGCTGTACAGAAAGTGTTCAGGGGAAAAAAAGCTCTGAGAGGGAACCTGAGCAGATTACTTAGCCTGCCCCTGGCAAGGGTGGTGCAATTCTGCCTCCGGCAAAAACATTTGGGAATCATAGCAACAGGCCCCTCCCAAGAAGATCTGCAAGAACATCTAGCCAAGACCAAGTTTACCAATCAATCAGAATTGCTGAACTTCAGAGCTATAGGAAAGCAACACATAGCATTCATGGCTTTTTTCCCATGATCCTTTAGTCTTTCAAAGTTAATTTTTTTAATTTTATTTTTTTCTTATTCTATTTTTTTAATTTTTCTGCCTTTCTATTTTAATGGTTTTTAACTATTTTATCTTATCAATATTGTTTTTAAAATCATTTTTAATTTTTATTGTTATAGTCATATTTTATCCCTTCATTGTATTTAACCTTATTTCTTGTATACATATAGTGTTTTTTTTTTTCTTTAAAGTTTTGGGATACAATTTCTTCTAATAGAGCAAAATACACCCTAAATCTAGCTCATGGCTTTGTTCTAGTCTCCAGCCTGATCACATTATTTCCTCTATTTTTTTCTTTTCTCTTTTCAACCAACTTCTCATCTTATCAACCACTGATCCTTTTTTAGAATCTTTTAAAATTTTTCATCTTTACAGTCATATTCCATCCCTTCATTGTGCTTTCCCTTATTTTTGTATATGTACAAAAATATATTTCTTTATTTAAAATTTGGGGAGGTCGTTTCTTCTAAGAGACCAAATACACCCAAAATGAAGTGTGTGGCTCTGTTCTACTCACCAGTGTAATATATATATTTTTTTCTACCCCCCCCCCATATGTCTCCCCCAGTTTCAGGTCTCTTCTGATTTGGGTAGTGTATATTTTTCTGGGGTTATTGCTACCCTTTTAGTATTTTGTTCTCTCATTCATTGATTCTTATCTGGATAAAATGGCAAGGCAGAAAACTCGCCACAAAGAAAAGAACAAGAGGCAGTACCAATGACTAGGGACCTAATCAATAGGGACATTAGTAATATGTCAGAACTAGAGTTCAGAATGATGATTATCAAGGTGCTAGCTGGATCCAAGAAAAGCATGAAAAATATTAGAGAATCCCTTTCTTGAGAAATAAAATCCCTTTCTAGAGAAATAAAATAACTAAAATCTAATCAAGTTGAAATTAAAAATACTATCAATGAGGTGTAATCAAAAATGAAGGCCCTTACTACTAGGATAAATGAGGAAAAAGAGAGAATTAGTGATACAGAAGACCAAATGATAGAGAATAAAGAAGCTGAGCAAAAGAGAAACAAAAAACTACTAGACAATGAAGAGATAATTCAAGAGATAGTGAAACCATAAGACAAAACAATATTAGAATAACTGAGATCCTAGAAGAAGAAAGAGAGAGAAGGGCAAAAGGTATATTGGAGCAAGTTATAGTGGGAATTCCCCTAATTGGGCAAAGAGAACAAGCATCAAAATTCAGGAGACACAGAGAACCCCCCTCAAAATCAATAAAAATAGGTCACACACCATCACCTAATAGTAAAATTTACAAGTCTCAGACACAAAGAGAAAATCCTGAAAGCAGCTCAGACAAGAGGTCTGTAACATACAATAGTAGAAATATTAGATTGACAGCAAATCTATCCACAGAGACCTGTCAGGCCAGATGGGACTGGTATGATATATTAAGAGCATTAAAAGAGAAAAATATGCATGCAGCCAAGAATACTATATCCTGCTAAGCTTTCAGTGAAAATAGAAGGAGAGATAAAAACCTTCCAAGCAAACAAAAACCAAAAGAATTTCCAAACACTAAAACAGCCCTACAGGAAATATTGAAAGGGGTCCTCTAAGCAAAGAGGAAGCCTAAAAGTAACATAGACCAGAAAGGAACAGAGACAATATACAGTAACAGTCACCTTATAAGTAATACAATGACACTAAATTCATATCTTTCAATAGTTATCCTGAATGTAAATGGGCAAACTGTCCCAATCAAAAGACACAGGGTATCAGAATGGATTTAAAAAAAAAAAAAAAAAGCAAGACCCACTGATATGCTGTCTGCAAGAAACTTACTTTAGACCAAAATACACCACCAGGTTTAAAGTGAGGGGGTGAAAAACCATTTACCATGCTAATGGACATCAAAAGAAAGCTGGGGTGATAATCCTTATATCAAATCAATTAGATTTTAAGCCAAGACTGTAATAAGAGATGAGGAAGGACATTATATCATACTTAAAGTGTCTGTCCAAAAAGAAGATCTAAAAATTTTAAATATCTATGCCCCTAACATGAGAGCAGCCAATTAATAACAAAATCAAAGAAACACATCAACAATAATACAGTCATAGTAGGGGATTTTAACACCCATCTCACTGAAATGGAGAGATCATCTAAGCAAAAGATCAACAAGGAAATAAAGGCCTTAAATGACACACTGGACCAGATGGACATCACAGATATATTTAGAACATATGTTCCCAAAACAAGAGAATCCACATTCTTCTCTAGTGCACATGGAACATTCTCCAGAATAGATCACATCCTGGGTCATAAATCAGGTCTCAACCAGTACCAAAAGATTGGAGTCATTCTGTCCATATTTTCAGACCACAATGCTTTGAAACTGGAACTCAATCACAAGAGGAAAGTTGGAAAGAACTCAAATACATGAAGGCTAAAGAGCATCCTACTAAAGAATGAATGGGTCAACCAGGAAATTAAAGAAGAATTTTAAAAAGTCATGGAAACAAATGAAAATGAAAACACAACTGTTCAAAATCTTTGGAATGTAACAAAGGCAGTCCCGAGAGGAAAGTACATAACAATATAAACCTTTTCCAGAAACAAGAACAGTCTCAAGTACACAACCTAATCCTACACCTAAACGAGCTGGAGAAAGAACAACAAAGAAAGCCTAAACCTAATAGGAGAAGAAAAATCATAAAGATCAGAGCAGAAATCAATGAAATAGAAACCAAAGAGAACAGTAGAACAGGTCAACAAAACTAGGAGTTTGTTCTTTGAAATAATTAATAAGGTTGATAACCCCTGGCCAGACTTATCCAAAAGAGAAGAGAAAGGACCCAAATTAATAAAATCATGAATGAAAGAGGAAAGATCAAACCAACACCAAAGAAATACAAACAATCACAAGAACATATTATGAGCAGCTATACACCAGCCAATTTTACAATCTGGAAGAAATGGATGCATTCCTAGAGACATAAAAACTACCAAAACTGAACCAGGAAGAAATAGAAAACCTGAACAGATCCATAACTGGTAAAGAGATTGAAGCAGTCATCAAAAATCTTCCAACAACCCTCCTACACTGTTGGTGGGAATGCAAGCTGGTGCAACCACTCTGGAAAACAGCATGGAAGTTCCTCAAAAAGTTGAAAATAGGGATGCCTGGGTGGCTCAGTTGGTTGGACAACTGCCTTCGGCTCAGGTCATGATCTCGGAGTCCCGGGATCCAGTCCCGCATTGGGATCCCAGCTCCACGGGGAGTCTGCTTCTCTCTCTGCCCTTCTCCTCACTCATGCTCTCTCTCCCTGTCTCTCTCTCAAATAAATAAATAAAATCTTAAAAAAAAAAAAAGTTGAAAATAGAGCTACCCTATGACCCAGCAATTACCCTATTGGGTATTTACCCTAAAGATAAAAACATAGTGATCTGAAGGGGCATGTGCACCAGAATGTTTATAGCAACAATGTCCACAATAGCCAAACTATGGAAAGAACCTAGATGTCCATCAACAGATGAATGGATAAAGAAGATGTGGCATATATATACAATGAAATACTATGCAGCCATCAAAAGAAATGAAATCTTGCCATTTGTGACAAAATGGATGGAACTAGAGGGTATTATGCTTAGCGAAATAAGTCAATCAGAGAAAGAGAACTATCATATGATCTCCCTGATATGAGGAAGTGGAGATGCAACGTGGAGGGCTTGGGGGGTAGGAAATGAATAAATGAAACAAGATGGGATCAGGAGGGAAACAAATCACAAGACACTCTCAATATCACAAAACAAACTGAGGGTTGCTGAGGGGAGGGGGTTCGGGAGAGGGTGGTGGGATTATGGACATTGGGGAGGGTATGTGCTATGGTGAGTGCTGTGAAGTGTGTAAACCTGGCAGTTCACAGACCTGTACCCCTGGGGCTAATAACACATTATTTGTTTATAAAAAAATTTTTTTTAATTTTTAAAAAAAATCTTTCGACAAAAAAAAGTCCAGGGCCAGATGGCTTCTAGGGGAATTCTGCTAAACATTTAAAGAAGAACTAATGCCTATTCTCCTGAACTGTTCCCAAAAATAGAAATGAAAGTAAAACTTCCAAACTCATTTTTTGAGGCCAGCATTACCTTGAGCCCAAAACCAGAGAGAGACCCCTTCAAAAAGGAGAATTACAGACCAATATCCTTGATGAACACGGATGCAAAAATTCTCACCAAAATACTAGCCAATAGGATCCAACAGTACATTCAAAGGATTATTCACCATAACCAAGTAGGATTTATTCTTGGGCTGCAAAGTTGATTCAACATTCACAAATCTTTCAATGTGATACAATACATTAATAAAAGAAAGAACAAGAACCATATGATACTCTCAATAGATGCTGAAAAAACATTTGGCAAAGTACAGCATCCTTTCTTGATCAAAACTTTTCAGTGTAGGGGCACCTGGGTGGCTCAGTGGGTTAAAGCCTCTGCCTCCAGCTCAGGTCACGATCTCAGGGTCCTGGGATCAAGCCCCACATCGGGCACTCTGCTCAGTGGGGAGCCTGCTTCCCCCTTTCTCTCTGCCTGCCTCTCTGCCTACTTGTGATCTCTGTCAAATAAATAAATTAAAATCTTTTTTAAAAAAAATTTTAAGTGTAGGCATAAAGGGTTCATACCTCAATATCATCAAAGCCATCTGAAAAGCTATAGCAAATATGATTCTCAATGAAGAAAAACCAAAAGCTTTTCCCCTAAGGTCAGGGACACAGCAGGGATGACCACTATCAACACTGCTATTCAACATAGTACTAGAAGTCCTAGCCTCAGCAGTCAGACAACAAAAAGAAATTAAAGGCATCCAAATCAGCAAAGAAGAAGTCAAACTCTCACTATTTGCAGATGATATGATACTTTATGTGGAGAACCCAAAAGACTCCCCTCCAAAACTGCTAAAACTTATACAGGAATTCAGTGAAGTAGCAGGATATAAAATCAATGCACAGAAATCAGTTGCATTTCTATACACCAACAGCAAGACAGAAGAAAGAAAAATTGAGGAGTCAATCCCATTTACAATAGCACCCCAAACCATAAGATATCTAGGAATAAATCTAACCAAAGAGGCAGAGAATCTGTTCTCAGAAAACTATAAAGTACTCATGAAAGAAATTGATGGAGAAACAAAGAAATGGAAAAGAGTTATATGCTCACAGATTGGAAAAACAAATATTGTGAAAATGTCTATGCTACCTAAAGCACTCTGCACATTTAATGCAATCCCTATCAAAGTACCATCAATTTTTTTCAATAAAATGGAACAAAGAATCCTAAAGTTTATATGGAACCAGAAAAGACCCCAAAATAGACTGAGGAATGTTGAAAAAGAAACCCAAAGTTGGCAGCATCACAATTCCAGACTTCAAGCTCTATTACAAAGCTGTCATCATCAAGACAGTATGGTACTGACACAAAAACAGACATATGGATCAATGAAACAGAACAGAGAGCCCAGAAATGGACCCTCAACTCTATGGTCAACTAATCTTCAACAAAGCAGGAAAGTATGTCCAATGGGAAAAGGACAGTCTCTTCAACCAATGGTGTTAGGAATATTGGACAGCCTCATGCAGAAGAATGAAACTGTACCATTTCCATACACACAAAAATAGACTCAAAATGGATGAAAGACCTCAGTGTGAGACAGGAATACATCAAAATCCTCAAGAAGAGCACAGGCAGCAACCTCTTCGACCTCACCCACAGCAACTTCTTCCTAGAAGTATCACCAAAATCCAGGAAGGCAAGGGCAAAAGTGAACTATTGGGACTTCATCAAAATCAAAAGCTTTTGCACAGCAAAGGAAACAGACAACAAAACGAAAAGACAACCAAAAGAGTGGGAGAGGATATTTGCAAATGACATATCAGATAAAGGACTAGTATCTAAAATCAATAAAGAACTTATAAAACTCAACACTCAAAGAACAAATAACCCAATCAAAAAATGGGCAGAAAACATGAACAGACATTTCTGCAAAGAAGACATCCAAATGGCCAACAGAAACATGAAAAAGTGCTCAGCATCACTTGGCATCAGGGAAATATAAATCAAAAATACAGTGAGATACCACCTCACACCAATCAGGCAGAATGGCTAAAATTAACAAGTCAGGAAATGATAGATGGTGGCAAAGATGCAGAGAAAGGGGAACCCTCCCACTGTTGGTGGGAATGCAAGCTGGCCCAACCACTCTAGGAAACATTACAGAGGTTCCTCAAAAGGTTAAAAATTGAGCTACCCTATGACCCAGCAATCGCACTACTGGTATTTACCCTAAAGATACAAATGTACTGACCCGAAGGGGCATGTGCACCCAAATGTTTATAGCAGCAATCTCTACAATAGCCAAACTATAAAAAAACCTAGATGTCCATCTACAGATGAATGGATAAAGATGTGGTGTGTGTGTATATATATATATATATATTATATATATATATATAATGGAATACTATGGAATATATATTTTATATACATATATATATGTGTATATATATATAATGAAATACTATGCAGCCATCAAAAGAAACTAAATCTTACCATTTGCAATGACATGGAAGGAACTAGAGGGTATTATGCTAAACAAAATAAGTCAATCAAAGAAAGACAATTATCATATGATCTCTCTAATATGAAGAATTTGAGAGGCAGGGTAGGGGTCGTGGGGGTAGGGAAGGAAAAAATGAAATAAGATGGAATCAGGAGGGAGACAAACCATAAGAGACTCTTAATCTCAGGAAACAAACTGAGGGCTGTTGAGGGGGTCGGGGGAGGGATAGGGTGGCTAGGTTATGGACATTGGGGGGGTGCCTGGGTGGCTCGGTGGGTTGGGCCGCTGCCTTCGGCTCAGGTCATGATCTCAGGGTCCTGGGATCAAGTCCCGCATCGGGCTCTCTGCTCAGCAGGGAGCCTGCTTCCTCCTCTCTCTGCCTGCCTCTCTGCCTGCTTGTGATCTCTCTCTGTCAAATAAATAAAATAAAATAAAATAAATCTTAAAAAAAAGTGATCAGCCATAACTCAATTTAAGGAAAGCTCAAGAGTCTGTGTGTGAAACATGTGGGGTTGGTTTTCATTCATTTCCAAAATGTTGTGTGGGGCCTGGCATACTGAAATGGGGATGACAGACTGAAAACAGAAAATGTGCATAAGTCCCAAATCAGAAATAAAGGCAAGAGAGTCAACCCTCTGGAAAAGCAGTTTGCAGGTGGAATTTTACAAGGTCTATGTGCACTCAAATGTAACCCTGAGACAGGAGCCCATTTAAGTTTGAAATCATAGTGGCAGGACTCCTGGGTGGCTCAGTGGGTTAAAGCCTCTGCCTTCAGCTGGGGTCATGATCCCAGGGTCCCAGGATCGAGCCCCGCATTGGGCTCTTTGCTCAATGGCGAGCCTGCTTTCCTCCTCTCTCTCCGCCTGCCTCTCTGCCTACTTGGGATCTCTCTCTGTCAAATAAATAAATAAAATCTTTTGGGAAAAAAAAAAGAAAGAAAGAAAGAAAGAAAGAATAGTGGCAGCTGACCTCCTTGAGCCACCACCATACCCCTTGCAATGTGATAAGCAGGACCTCATTTAGTCCTTTAGACCTCATAGTCCTTGGAAACATCTTATAAGGTTATAAGGTAGGCACCACTACATTCTCCTCATATAAATGAAGTAACCAAGAGCTTAAACGGTTAAATCATTTCACAAGGTTAATTAGTTGATTAGCGTGAAACTGATATTTTTGAGGGATCCAAATTCTTCAAGTTACTATACTATAAACCACCCCAATCAAAATCCATGCCCTCCATTTCAGCTATAACTGCCTCAACATCTGTCTCTTCAAGGACATTTCTGACTCCTCCACTCCATTCTCCCAAGTGCTCGGTAAAAGTATCAGAATACTTATTTTTAAGTCTTTCCTGAACAGCCATAGACAATGTCATAAAGAAACACAGAGAAGGGCTCTCCTATAAAGGTTGGTGTGTTGCAGCGTCCAATCAAGGTGCAGAATGATGATATGATAGTAAAGCCTCATTTACATATGTGTTTTACTTCCACATACGTGTCATTTTGTATGTGTGTGCTTATTTATGCACATGTGTCCATATGTCCATATGTGTAATCATTTAAATGCTCAGGATAAGGCCTAAAAGCATTTACACCAAATTTTAACAGTGATGATTAATGGGGAGTGGAATTAGAAGAAGGGCTAAAGGGGAAACATTTTAGGCCTCATACTCTGTAATGCTTATAACACATTACAAAAAGCCAGTTAGGTCATATAAGTCACCCAGCCCATTTTCTGCTTGGAAAGAGAATTGTCTTGTTGCCACTATGACAGAAAACTTTCTTCCCACCAATTTCAGAAGCTGTCCCAGACTCCTAATTCCTTCCCACCAGATACTGCCTTGCTTATTTCTGCTAGAACTAACTACATTTTCCACCTTTTTTTTTTCTTCTTTCAATATACTAATAGCTATTTGATAATACCCACTATTTCTTTTTTTTTTTTAATTTTCTGGTCTATTTTTATTTTAAAGCCTCCTTATATCATAGTCATCCTGCATATGTCTCACAGCATCCTGTCATGCTTTTTTTTTCTTCTCAGCGTAACAGTATTCATTGTTTTTGCACCACACCCATTCCTGCATGCAATCCGTGCCCTCTCTAATACTCACCACCTGGTTCCCCCAACCTCCCACCCCCCAATACCCACTATTTCTTAACAGCTCCCAGAATGCTTTAGGGCACTCTGATCCCTTTGCCCACAAACACTTAATTCACACTAGGCCCTGGGATGTTCTGCCTTCAGACAGATGGTCTATACCAATTATCCCTAACATTTCCTGTCAATTCACCTGCAGGTGAAAACTGGAAATAACCTTTAGCTAATCCACCTCTTAAATTTCCCAAATCACCAGGTTCTGTTTTTGCCCCTGTTGTTTCTCAAATACGCAATTAACATATGAATGTGCTCTTTACAGAAGAATAGACATGTATCAGGTAAAAAGTGAGTCATCCTTGACTTTTCCTCTAATTGCAAAATTAATCACTAAAAATGCTTTGTGTGTATCCTTCCAAATATGTTCCAATGAATTCACAACCTAACCACACAATATTGTTACTTGCTTTTTTCATTCCTTCATTCCTAATATATTTCCTGTCTTTTCATGTCAGCATTTTGGGTCTGCCTTATTCCTTTTAATGGCTCCATAGCATCCCAAGGTGTGACTAGCATAATTAATTTAGGATACTATTAAATGAAAATAAGACCAAACAGTAGTAAAATAAACTAAATTAATAGAATACTACTGTACTAATGGACATTCAGGGCATTTCTACTTTTAAACTATTACAAACAATCCTGCACATGTCCCTTCATTCCCATAGAGTATATTTCTATAGAATAGTTCTCAGAAAGAAAATCCCTGCTAATGTCAATTTTGGTAAATATTAACAAATTGTCATCAAAAAGTGTGTCTCGGGACGCCTGGGTGGCTCAGTTGGTTAAGCGACTGCCTTCGGCTCAGGTCATGATCCCAGCATCCTGGGATCGAATCCCACATCGGGCTCCTTGCTCAACAGAGAGCCTGCTTCTCCCTCTGCCTCTGCCTGCCATTCTGTCTGCCTGTGCTCGCTTTCTCTCCCTCTCTCTCTCTGACAAATAAATAAAATCTTTAAAAAAAAAAAAAAAGTGTGTCTCTAACTTTATGGTATTTTCTTACATCTGGCAGGACAAGAGAGTTTCCCTATCTCTCACAGATTATTCTTATTCTTTGAAATTAGTTTAATGCCATTCTCATTCAGGCCAAATTTACAATCAGTTTTTTCAAGCTTCACTGATTTTGTGTGTGTGTGAGAGATAAAAACAAAGAAATGAAGAGGGTGGTTACTCAGTTTCCACCAACTCCATGTCCCATCCTATGGCAGAAGTGGCCAGGACCCTAAAAAAGCAGGCCTGCAAGGCCCACAAAGGCAAACTTTCTCCTCCTTATCTACTGGTCAGAAGGGAAGATGGGGAACAAAGGCCTTTCTGGATCCCACCTGGTCTGTTGGCCTCCTGCTTCAGGCAGCAGTGGCCTCAAGGGTCTTAGGTTCAGAGAGGGTATGGGGTACAGGAGGGCCAGACCAAGCACCCACATTGCAAAAGTGAGGGAAAGAAGCTTTGAGCCAGACAGACTGGGCTGTGACCTGGCCTCCACTGTCTGTCGGTGTAAGCCCAGGTAAGGCAGGGGACCGCTCTGAGCCACAGGCTCCTGGCTGGTAGGTAATACGGATATAACTACCACTTGCTGTAAAGACCGTGAGGTAAGGACTAGCAATTGCATTTGTGAGTGTCTAGCACAGCGCCTGAAGCAGGTAAGAGTACAGTAATCGAGAAAAGAGAAAAGGGATTGTTTCCACTCATTTTCTATCCCCCTCCCAGTGTTCCTTTTCTCCTCACCCCTACCCATCCCCACAACGCCACCATGACAGCAAAATGTGACCTGCCATCAGTCACCACTTACTGTGAATGTGCTGGAGGGAAGGGGCCGTCACATTTGTCTCAAGGATTATTCAGACCAGGAGCCCAGAGTTCTCATCTATTTCTACCAGCCACAGCCTCAGGGCCTAAACTCCTGAAATTATTCTCCTACAAGGCAGTCTTCCCCAACTTCCTCCTCTATTAATCCATCCAACAAATCTTTAGAGAGCACTTGCTCTGTGCCATGTGCCATGATAAACTTGGGGGACACACTGGAGGCCCAACATAGTCCCTGCCCTCAGGTGGCACATGGTTTCTCTCTTCCCCTCTTTCGCACGAGCACTTACGTGTGTGGCTGTGAGCCAGGATCTGTTTTCAACATTTCCCTCTGCTCTCTAATGCCACCCATTGCCAGCTCCCCTTCCTTGAAGTAAAACTATAAAATAGCCCTGCAAGCAAGAAGATTAAAAAAACGTAACCGTAAGAAACACCTATCAGCACCAAGGATACACCACTGAGAACCCTTGCTGTTGGAAATCCTATCAGGAACTGTGAGACCAAGGTAAAAACAAACCACCTTTAACCAAAGAAAGAGCTAACGCTGAGTGTGTTAAAGCAAACTTGCTCTGGTCTAGGAGTCAATCGGTGTCCTTGTTACTGCTTCCGTGAGAGTTAGGACTGCCTGGGCCTTCCTGGTAACTTATATATGCTGGGCTCAACCACTGTTTGGGGAGACTTTATGTTTCTAAATGCAGAGCTGCCTTGCCAGGCAAGCTTAATAAAGTAAGGTTTGTTTTTCAAACTTGAAGTCTGTTATCTCATCAATAATGCTTTATCCCACCGTTTCCACAGCCAGGAGTCCCTCAAATTAGTTTTGGGTTGGTTAGCCAAGTACAGATAATAACTAGATGTGCCACTCAAAGATTTTTAGGTGAGGAAAGGGGGGCCCAGAATAAAAAGGAATGCAGAGTGGTTAGTGTGGAGTCTGTACTCTGTAGACATGAACAAACATGATACAACTGTTTCCAGTAAATGCTCCCAACAACACTCCATCAAGCCCCCCCGATCCTACGGGATGGTCTGCTCTAGAAAGTATACCCCAGACTGATGCATAACTTTTCAGTCACACAGAGTCAAAAAAATACATTTATTTCAGTTCTTTAACAATCCATCCAGTTCATTTTAGGATTTCAGTCTAAGGGCACCTGGCTGGCTCAGTTGGTAGAGCATGTGACTCTTGGTCTTGGGGTTCTAAGTTTGAGCCCCATGTTGGGTGTAGAGATTACTTAAAATAAGTCTTTTAAAAAACAAAATAAAAAATAGGGGTACCTGGGTGGCTCAGTTAGTTAAAGCCTCTACCGTCATGATCTCAGGGTCCTGGGATCAAGCCCCGAATCGGGCTCTCTGCTCAGAGGGGAGCCTGCTTCCCCGCTCTCTCTCTCTGCTTGCCTCTCCACCTGCTTGTGATCTCTGTCTGCTAAATAAATAAATAAAATCTTTAAAAAAAAAAAAAAAAAAGAAAGAAAGAAAGGAAGAAAGGAAAAGAAAGAACAGCGAAGAAAATGTGACCTACATTAAAAAAAAAAAAAAATCCAAAAAGCCCTACTCGAGAGACATTTAATAATAGAATCTTTCTTATTCCTGTGGGCATTGCACCTTGAATGATTCATTGACAAGTAGGAAGAATATGAATCTGGATTTACATAAAGATGAGTAAGACAAATAGAATATGATTAGATATTTAAAAATACATATATATATACACACACATACATCCCCCAGGATATGCGGAAAGGAGTCTGGGGAGGCTGAAAGACACAAAGACAGCCCAGATCAATTTCCTTTGAATAACTACAGAGGAGGAGGGGCTATGAAGTGAAAGGCCCCTGGCAGAGAGGCTCCATTTGGCCCCAGGGCCTCATTTCCCTCCACCAGCAAGCTGGATCAGTGTAGAACTAAGTATCAGGCCCAGGAATGCTTTCTTGCTTTAAGGTTTCTGTTGCCATAGTAAGTCACTCTCTAGTTTCTGAAAGGTGGTTAATAATCAGCTTGGGAGGTAGCAAATTCTGTCTCAAACTTGAATTCAGCTTACTGCTGTCTCTGATACCGTCCTCATGGGTGTCAGTACCAAAAATTCAGAATATTTTGGGAATTCACATCTGGGAAAAGATGCTAGAATCTAAATACTAAGAAAAGACTCCAAGAATCCATCCAGACTCCTCAGCATGGGTCTAGGAGGTATGACTACAAAATTATGATTCACATATGGTGTGAGCATGTATTTCAGCAAACAAACCAGGACATGCATAAAGAGATCTGTACCATGTCCTAAAAAGTAAAAAGGGATATATGATTAGTCCAACAATACCAGCACTGTTTGAAACTCTCCAAGAACTCCTCTTTTGATAGTACCTTTCAAGCTAGTTTAAAAGCCCTCCTGGGAAACCTATACTTGGACTTTACAGACATAACTTGTGTCATAAACACACAATTTTATGTCAATGGCACATGCCACTACTATTCCAGAGTAAGAAAGAATGAACCACTCTTGCTTAACCCAGTAGCAGAAGCACCAAACTACCTCAAACATGAGTCTGTCTCCCTTGCCTGCACAGGCTGTCACCACAAACCACTGCTGGTCCCTGTGCCAGGAAGCTATGGGTACTGACGTGGGTTGCATGGTGGGGAAGAAAAGAAAAAGGTTCTATCTGTACACATCCATTAGAATGACTATTATAAAAAATAAAAAATAAAAAAACAATTGTGGGTGAGACTGAAGAGAAAGTGGAACCCTCATGCTGGTAAAAATGTAAGATGATACAATTGCTACAGAAGACAGGATGGTGTTTCCTCAAAAAATTAACCAGAATTATTACATGAATCAGCAATTCCACTCCTAGGAATATTCTCAAAATTCTGAAAGCAGGGGCTTGAAAACATATTTGCACACCAAAGCTCATAGCATTATTCGTAATAGCTAAATCATGGAAATAACCCAAGTGTTCAATGACAGATGAATTGATAAACAAATGTGGCATAGACATACAATGGAACATTACTCAGACTTAAAAAGGAATGGAATTCCGATGCAGGCTATAACATGGAAGAACCTTGTGGACATTAAGCTAAGTGAAATAAGCCAGACACAAAGGGACAAATATGGAATGATCCCACGTACCTGAGGTAGCTGAAACAGTCAAGCTCAGAAATGAATGTCAAATGGCTCTTGCCAGGGACTGGCAAGGGGAGAGGGGAAGGGACAATTATAGTTTAATAAGCACTGGGCTTCAGATTGGGAAGATGGAAAACTTCTGGAGATGGACAGGGGTAATAGTTGCATGACAATGTGACTATACGTAATACCACTGAATTGTAGTTAAAAATGGGCAAATTGGTAAATCTTATGTATAGTTTAAGACAGTAAAAAAAAAAAAATATATATATATATATATATATATATATATATATATATATATACATAAAATCAAAGAGGAACTTCCTGTGTCTTCAAACCTTCTAGCTCTTAGCTGATTTCCTACCCCCACAGCCTGGTACACACAAAATTTCTCCACGACCAACCCCAACATTTGAAGCTAATTTGCCTGTCACTCTTGACTTGAATTAAGGAAGGAGAAAAGAAACTTCTCAATGATGAGATTCACTCCTAAAAATGGTTACCAGATTTGGCAAATAAAATAAAAACACAGGATCACCCAGTTAAATTTAAATTCCAAGGAAATGTTAAAATTTTTTAGTATATGTATATCCTAAATGTTGCATGGAATGAATTTATATCAAAAATTTTTTTAAGATTTTATTTATTTATTTGATAGAGATCACAAATAGGCAAGAGAGGCAGGCTTCCCGCCAAGCGGAGAGCCTGATGTGGAGCTCCATCCCAGGACCCTAAGATCATGATCTGAGCTGAAGGCAGGGGCTTAACCCACTGAGCCACCCAGGCATCCCTATACCAAAAATACTTTGTAGTCTGCCTGAAGTTCAAATTTAACTGGGCATCTTGTACTTTATCTGACAACCCTAGTCTTAAATGAAATTGCTTCTAGTTGATGATATTGTCTCTTGCCTACAAATGCTGGCTCTACTTAAAGGCTGCTACTGGCTGAGTCTGCTGCACTCAGGCATGAACCAAGCTGTTATCAATCCTTGGAGTGCAGAGAACAGAAAATGAAACACATATCTGGTCACAGTCACTTTCCCCCATTATGCAACTGTCCATTTATCTCCAAAATCCAACAGTTCAGCCCTTGTCCTCAGCCTGAGGGTTAAGTACTATTCTGCTCTACCCATTAGCTTAGCTCTCCATGGGAGCTGGGGTTTAGAGGAGCCTGGTGGATTCTATCAGTCCTCCCTAATTGGTCATTAGATTTAGAAATATTACACTGAAAAGCTGTTTACAGCATCGTTTTTAGCTCTCCTTATCTAAATATGTCTTAATGATTTCCAGCAGGAAGGACATTTTAAAACTATCACTGCCAAGGTTTTCTGTAAATACATCCCCTGGGTTATTAAACATGTAGTATAACTCTCAAGTAAACTTCATGAAAAGGACAGTCTATTCTCCATCTCATACCGAAAGAGACAGAACAGGCACTGACTTTGTCAGCCAACTGTCCACTCAACACCCATCACTTTCTTCTCTCCACCTGCCCTGCCATTCCCCAGACTTGCTTCTTTCCTTAAAATCTGGTGCTGAGACCACACGTGTGTTTCCCATCCTGACGCCACTTGCTCATTCCCTTTGGCCTGATTGTTCTGATTACTGCAGCCCCAGAAGGAAATACTCAAAAGCACAAAAATAAAACTAATGTGAAATTGGTCTTAAGGGCTGTATGCCCTTCCTGGTATCACTTCTAGATCTGCTACTCAAGGAGCTCAAAACTAAAAGAATACACCCAACCCCTTCCACTGAGCCCACTATGTTCTCACTTTCCTAGAACAGAAAAATGTAATTCAGTTCAGCCAATACCTCTAGGGTTCCCAGGATACAGAAGGCACCAGCAACTGATGCCAAGGAGCCACAGTATTAAGACGTTGTCACTGCCTAAAGAGCACTTAAAGCTCATAGAACCTGAAAGTAAACCAAATGCTTTATAATTGTTTCCTTAAGACATCTTAATTGAGTGAGGCACTAACACGAAATGGCTTAATTCCTGCTTTCAACCACCCTTCCCACTTTCCCTTCCTTTAATAAAATTTTGAATGCATTTTATATTTTTTGGTCACTCAAAACTATTAAAATTTTTATTTTTAAGATTTTATTTATTTATTTGACAGAGATCACAAGCAGGCAGAGAGGCAGGCAGAGAGAGGAAGGGAAGCAGGCTCCCTGCTGGGCAGATAATCGGATGCGGGCTCCATCCCAGAATCCTGGGATCATGACCTGAGCCAAAGGCAGAGGCTTTAACCCACTGAGCCACCCAGGCACCCTTATTAAAAGTTTTTAAATTCTGGTTTTTGTGGGGGTTTTTAAGATTTTATTTATTTATTTATTTATTTGACAGAGACTGAGAGAGCATAAGCAAAGGGAGCAACAGGCAAAGGGAGAGGGAGAAACAGACTCCCTGCCTAGCAGTGTGCCTGATACGGGGTTCGATCCCTGAACCCTGGGATCATGACCTGAGCTGAAGGCAGCTGCTTAACTGACTGAGCCACCCAGGCACCCCAAAACCAATTCTGCTTTAAACTCCATTCCCACATGTGATTCAAAACCTTTTCCTCCATGCTCTGGCTCAGGGAATTTGGTGAGAAAGCCATGTAATGTGTTCCTTCACTCCCCATCTCACCTGGCTCCCCAAATGGGAGATGGGAAACCCCTCTTGTCTCGGGGCATATCATTTCTTCACCTTTTTTTCCTCCATCTTTTCCTTCCAGGTGTATTCCCTTCACAGTTGGGGACTGGGAGCTACAGGGAGGAAAAGTCTTAACTGACAGCCCATTGGTGGAGATGGATACCGTTTTGCTCAGGTTTAATGTGGTCCCAACTGCTAATATGGTGGTATTCAAAATAATGGTGTGCATGTTTCTCTTGGGCATTGTTCAGCTCTACCCCTGCCCTTCCTTACATTGGCTGCAGACAGAGAATCACTTTACCTGGTCCTGGGCATATTCAGGCCACCCAACAGCCTGACTCTAACTCCAGTGCTCCTTCATATGGAGTTAGAGGACTCACACACATCCCCTTTGGTACTCTTTGAAGGGCCCTGAGCAGTGAGGAGCATGCCCACCCCTTCTCTCCTTTCCCCCAAGAAACTATTTCCCAGTTCCTTCTCACCCCACTATACAGACTCCTTCCACAGGACCATCAAATTCAAACATCACCAGATGAGAAGCAGCTTGAATCTCATATTCAAGAACACTCCTTTCCTTCCTTTGGGGATATATGTCATGCTGTCCCCAAAACCCTCTCAGCACACTCTCCTCTGTGCCAGTGGCAGCTGCGAGTTGTTCCTTGGCAAGCATCCATTCAGGGAGCAGGATGCCAACTTCCCTTTCTGACAGACACACTCAGTCTGGGAGCAATTCCCTTGGATCTGTGAGGATGGCTGGAGCATTTCCAGCTCATCCACCACCCCAGGGAGGAGAAAGAAAAGCCTGAACACTCTGCCATGCCTTGGACTCTCCTCCCCCTCCAGTGCTCCTCTCACATAGGCCTTGGGGTGGAGTGAAGGGTGTGGCAACAGAACTTTGTTTACAGCTTGGGGTTCTTATGGCCAATTCCAGGGCATCAGGAGAATTCCAACTCAACATCCCCACTGCTGCTCCTCATCTCTGAACGACAATCACCAAGCGGTACCCTCAGCTCTCCTAGGCTTATACTTACCTTAGTCCACTGACTTAGTTCAGTCTGCCATTTAACACTCAGCTTCCACAGGTGTGAGCCACCTCGCGCCCTGCGGAAATGGTGAAATGATGATGGGTGTGGCAGGGGGAAGAAACAAACAAGTACCTGAAACGGAAGAGCTGGTTTGGAGGTCGGAGAGGTAAACCAGGCACATCAGTGGGGTACTGTGCCACTCATTCTCCCTCACAAGCACACACTTGTGTTTTCCAGAGCTTTCATAATGTTTGATATGGTAACGGATGGCATGCAGGAGCAGATACGAGAATCCATCTATCTTCTATTAACCCAGACAGGAGAGGGATGTGCAAAATACGTACAAGAATACCATTTTGTCTCCCCTATTTTGTTTTGTAAAATATAGTTAGATTGTAGAAAATGTATTTTCTGCTACCATGTAAAGAGTTTCTTCTATTCTTTTAAAATAGTTATTTAAATTTTTTTTTCTCCGTTTTCATTTCTAATACAGTAAAAATCAACAGATAAAACCCACATAAACAAAACTCTCTGGGGTCTGTTCTGGACTGAATGTTTGTGTTCCCTCCAAATTCCTATGTTGAAGCCCTAACCCCCACATGATGGCATGGGGTGTGTAGCACCTGTGGGAGGTGATTAGATTGCATTAGGTCACGAGGTTGGGGCCTCTATGACAGGTCTACTGTCCTTAAGAAAAGGAAGAGAGAACAGAGCTTTCTCTCTCTCTCTCTCTCTCTCTCTGCCATGTGGGGATACAGAGAGAAGACAGCTGTATGAGCTAGGAAGAGGGCTCTCACCAGGAATAAAAAGTTCCAGACTTGATTCCTGGCCTCCGGAACTATGAGAAATAAATCTCCATAGTGTAAGCGACCCAGTCCATGGCATTTTGGTACAGCAGCCCAAGCTGACTAAGACAGGGTCCTTAATCATTTTGAAGAGGCCAAGGGTTTTGACACTAAAAGATTTGAGAAACGCTAGTCAGATCCAATGATCTGTATTCAGAATTTATGCTATATTTCTAGTCATAGCTCTTGGCAATTTGTCCCTTCTGAAATGCTCTCTTTTGGAGCCCAGGATAATCTAAAGAAAGTCTTTCCTGACCATACCTTTTAAGTCTCTTCTACCAGTTTCTATACATCCACCTATTGCTCTAAAACCAGGAATTCCTTAGAGATCCAGCCTTGTTCTTCCCTGCTTCTGTCCTATATTCCAGTCGATGGCTTCAACTCTTACCTCTTTGTAGGTGTGTGTCAAATTCTCTTCCCCTACCCTGTACTGAGACTTCCCACTTTCCCACTGGACATGTGGCTGTTAAACAATGCCTCAAACTCAAATGCCTGAACCCCAACACCTAGTCTTCCTCCCGGGTCTTTGCTCCTGAATTGAAACTCCTCATTCCAAACCCAAGAGTTATAATACCAACCAAGTCCGCCTCCCACAACACCTCCCACATCTGCCCTTGCCCATCTTGGCTTGGCACCCCAGCTTGGCTCTTGCCCTTGTCATCTGTCACTCCTGCATGTAGCTTTGTAACTATTCCTTTGACCTCCAGTATGTACTTTCTCAAATCCATGCTTCAGGCCCACATGACTTCTCCTAAAACTGCTAGTCAAATTACATTACCCCTCTATGCAAAACCCAGGTCTCGGGATGCCTGGGCGGCTCAGTGGGTTAAGCCTCTGCCTTTGGCTCAGGTCATGATCTCAGGGACCTGGGATCAGGCCCCACATTGGGTTCTCTACTCAGCAGGGAGCCTGCTTCCCGCCCCGCCTCTCTCTCTGCCTGCTTCTCTGCCTACTTGTGACCTCTCTCTCTGTAAAAAAAATAAATAAATAAAATCTTTAAAAAAAAAAAAAAAAAAAAAAGGTTTCCCCACTGCCTGAAGAAAAAAAATCCTTGAAGTAACATTCTGCAATACACCCCACCCTCATTTCTGGCCCTTTCTCCCACTTCATTTCCCAAACACCCTATACTTAGGCCACAGAAAACCTTGCAATTTCTCCAAAACTGCTCGTGTAGCTCCACTTTTCTCTCTTGGAAAGAGCATAGCTGCTTTAAGCAATGCATCTGAATTCAAGTGTATTTGTGTGATACCAAATTGTATCTATCTCAGATTCCCCAGCTTTACAATAGAGATAACAATTACAAGTGCCTCTTAGAGTTTTTCTGAGGCTTAAGAGATGATGCATTTCAAAGAGTTTAGTACTGGAGCACCTGGGTGGCTCAGTGGGTTAAAGCTTCTGCCTTCAGCTAAGGTCACGATCCCAGGGTCCTGGGATGGAGTCCCACATCGGGCTCTCTGCTCAGCAATGGAGCCTGCTTCCTCCTCTCTCTCTGCCTGCCTCTCTGCCTACTTGTGATCTCTGTCTGTCAAATAAATAAATAAAATCTTTAAAAAATAATAAAAAATAAATAAAAGAGTTTAGTACAGGGGCACCTGGTGGCTCAACCACTTAAGCCTCCAACTCTTGATTTCAGTTCAGGTCATGATCTCAGGGCTATGAGATAGAGCCACACGCTGGGCTTCATGCTGGGCATGGAGTCTGCTTAAGATTCTCTCATTCCCTCTCCTTCTGCCCCTCCCCCATTCTCTCTCCCCTCCCCCCAAAATAAAAATAAATAAAAGAGGCCTAACATATTCAAATCTTAGTTTCTGTTTTTGTTATTGTTATTGTTATTCATGTTTAACAAAAACTGCTCATTCTTCAAGGCCCCCTACAAAATGGCACTTCCCCATGGGAATTCCCTTATTTGCCTTTGCCAAAACCACCATTAACTCCTCCCTCTGCCTCTCAGAAAAACTTCACTCAAGTTGAAATATTTACACTCTGCTTTGCATTCTAATTAGTTCCTTGGATGTATGTACATCATCCCAAACCCTTACACACACACACACACACACACACACACAGAGTGGCAAACTCTTATTAATCTAGGGCCATTTGGGGCTCCAGATAAAAATTTCCATTTGAGGGGCACCTGGGTGGCTCAGTGGGTTAAGCCTCTGCCTTCGGCTCAGGTCATGATCCCAGGGTCCTGGGATTGAGCCCCGCATCTGGCTCTCTGCTCAGCAGGGAGCCTGCTTCCTCCTCTCTCTCTCTGCCTGCCTCTCTGCCTACTTGTGGTCTCTGTCTGCCAAATAAATAAAATCTTTTTTAAAAAAATTTCCATTTGATGCCTTTTGATCAAGTGTAACACCTGTTTTTGAGACCTAAGCCCCCACTGACAACATTGCTTTCAATGGTACTTGAGGCCACAAAAAAGCTTCCCACTTTCTATTTTTGCTTCTGTTGCTATAGTAAATGGCTAGTTCTTCTTCATATCCCCGCTGTTCTAATTTTGGCTCTAATTACACCAAACTCCTACTTAATGACTTTTAAATTTTTTTTTAATGTTTACTTTCTAATTCTCTGGAAATCACATCTTTCTCTTAAGCTTTTCCATAAAATCTGTGCAACCTATTTAATGGTGACAAAAAAAAAAAGATTTGAAAAGACCTGCAATAATATTAATAACTTTAAGATGACCAACTGCAAAGAGCTTTCAATTTTTTTTGAAGATTTTATTTATATATTTGACAGAGAAGGAGACAGCAAGAGAGGGAATATAAGCAGGGGGAGTGGGAGAGAAAGAAAGCAGGCTTCCTGCTGAGGAGGGAGCCCGATGCAGGGCTGGCTCCCAGGACCCTACGATAATGACCTGAGCCAAAGGCAGGTGCTTAATGACTGAGCCACCCAGGTGCCCCAAGAGCTTTCAAATTTTTAAGGTGTCTCTCATCCAAAACACACAAATTTTCCAAAGAAATTCATGGTATAGATATAAAATATTTTGGATGTCAGAAATTATATATTTTGTTCATTTTCATTAAGATAAAATGGTTGCCAAATGAATAAAATTGACTTCAACTTCACTCAAAAGATATTTTCTCATTCTAACTAGAAATCAGAATGGAGCTAACCATAAATCTGAAGGAGCTAAAAAAAAATAAGAACAAAACCCCAAACTAGCAGAAGGAAGAAAATAACAAAGATTAGAGTAGAAATAAATGACACAGAAACAAACAAACAAACAAAAAGAACATATCAATGAAACCAGGAGCGGGTTCTTTGAAAAAGTCAGCAAAATTGATAAAACGCCAACCAGACTCATCAAAAAAGAGGGGGGAGGGACACCTGGGTGGCTCAGTAGGTTGAGCATCTTCCTTCAGCTCAAGTCATGATCCCAGGATCTTGGGATCAAGCCCCAAGTTGGCTCCCTGCTCAGCAGGAAGTCAGCTTCTCTCTGCTTCTGCCGTTTCCCACCGCACTTGTGCTCTTTCTTTCCCTCTCTCAAATAAATAAACAAAATCTTTAAAAGAGAAAGAGAGAAAGGACTCAAAGTAACAAATGAGAAATGAGATATAACATCCAACACCACAAAAATACAAACAATTATAAGAGAATATTATAAAAAATTACATGCCAATAAATTGGACAACCCAGAAGAAATGGATAAATTCCTAGAAACGTACAAGCTACCAAAACTGAAGAAAGAATATGTAATAGGAAAATTTGTTGAAGTCTCTTCAACAAATGGTGTTGGGAAAACTGGAATGAAACTGGACCACTTTCTTACACCATACACAAAAATAAATTCAAAATAGATTAAAGACCTAAATGTGAGACCTGAAACCATAAAAATCATAGAAAAGAACACAGGCATTAATTTCTCTGACTTCAGCCATAGCAACCCTTTTCTTGATGTGTCTCCTTGAAGCAAGGGAAGCAAAAGCAAAAATAAACTGTTGGGACTACATTACAATAAAAGCTTTCTGCACAGCAAAGGAAACAATCAACAAAACTAAAAAACAACCTATGGAATGGGAAAAAATATTTGCAAATGACATATCCGATAAAGGGCTAGTATCAAATATATAAAGAAGAGATACAACTCAACACCCAAAAAACAAATAAATCAATTAAAAATGAGAAGACAGGGCTCCTGGATGGCTCAGTGGGTTAAAGCTTCTGTCTCCAGCTCAGGTCATGATCCCAGGGTCCTGGGATGGAGTCCCACATCAGGCTCTCTGCTCAGCGGGGAGCCTGCTTCCTCCTCTCTTTCTGCCTGCCTCTTTGCCTACTTGGGATCTCTGTCTGTCAAATAAATAAACAAAATCTTTAAAAATAAATAAATAAAAATAAAAAATAATAAATAAAAATGAGAGGACATGAACAGACATTTTTCCAAAGAAAATATACAGATGGCCAATAGACACATAAAAAGATGTTCGACATCACTCATCTTCAGGGAAATGCAAATCAAAAACAATGAGGTATCACCTCACACCTGTCAGAATAACTAAAATCAACAACATAAGAAACAACAAGCTTTGCAGAGAATGTGGAGTAAGAGGAACACTTTTGTACTGCAGGTGGGGATGCAAACTGGAGCAACCACTTTGGGAAACAGTACGAAGATTCCTTAGAAAGTTAAAAATAGAACTACCCTATGATCTGGCAACTACTACTGGGTATTTACCCAAAGAATACAAAAATAGGAAATCAAAGGGATACATACACCCTTATGTTTACAGCAGGATTATTTACAATGGCCAAATTACGGAAGCAGCCCAAGTGTCCATCTTGAATGGATAAAGAATATGTGGTATATAAATAATAATGGAATATTATTCAGCCATAAAAAAGAATGAAATCTTGCCTTTACAACAACATGAATAAAGCTAAAGAGTATAATGCTAAGTGAACTCAGTCAGAGAAAGATAAATACCATATGATTTCACCCATATGTAGAATTTTTTTTTTAAAGATTTTATTTATTTGTCAGAGGGAGAGAGAGTGAGCACAGGCAGACAGAATGGCAGTCAGAGGCAGAGGGAGAAGCAGGCTCCCCGCCAAGCAAGGAGCCTGATGTGGGACTCGATCCCAGGATGCTGGGATCATGACCTGAGCCAAAGACAGCTGCTTAACCAACTGAGCCACCCAGGTGTCCCCATATGTAGAATTTAAGAAATAAAACAAACAAGCAAAGGGAAAAAATACAGACACCCAAGAAATAGACTCTTTTTATTATTATTATTATGCTCAGTTAGCCAACATATAGCACAACATTAGTTTTTGATGTAGTGTTCAATGATTAATTAGTTGTATATAATACCCAGTACCAATCACAACACGTGCCCTAGACTTTTTTTTTTTAAGATTTTATTTATTTATTTATTTATTTATTTGTCAGAGAGAGAGGGAGAGCACAAGAAGGGGGAGCAGCAGGCAGAGGGAGAAGCAGGCTCCCCACTGAGCAGGGAGCCTGATGAGGGAGTCGATCCCAGGTCCCCAGGATCATGACCTGCACCAAAGGCAGATGCTTCACTGACTTGAGTCATCCAGGGGTCCCAAGAAACAGACTCTTAACTATAGAGAACCAACTGATGGTTACCCCAGGGAAGATTGGTGGGACAATGGGTGCAATAGGAGAGGGGATTAAGGAGGACATTTGGGACGATGAGCACTAGGTGTTGTATGGAAATGCTGAATCACTATATCGTATACCTAAAACTAATATAACACTGTGTGTTGACTATACTGGAGAAGAAGAGAAATTCCTAAGAAAATAATCCCATTCTCTTCTTAGATATCTGAGGTTTATATTTTTTAATATTTACATTCAGGAAAATAATTTAATGTAAGAAATAAGGTAGGGGTATATTTTTTCTCAGATGACTAGCTTGTTGTCCCCAAACCATTGATTGAATAAATCATTATTCCCCAAAAAAAAAAGAGAGAACAGAATGAAGCTAACAAAAATTTTGCCCAAGCAAAGACTCCATAGTTTCCTGTCCAGACCCTGCACTTCATGCTTTCATTTTTGCTACAGTAAATACTAAAGAAGGTACGTACAAACTGAACCTAATTTTGTCTATGTGCTTTTTTCCCTCCTCAAGCCTTATCAAATTAAAAATAAGCTTAGTTTACAGGAAGTTGGAAATCATTCTGTTTACTCCACATATTCAAGGGATGTACATACAAATATTTACTGGACATGAAAATTCAATGTCGTAACACAAACCATCTGACTTCAGGACTTTGAATATGTACAGCAATGATTAACAACAGATGAAAATTTTACATTCTCAGAGTTCCACATTTTGAACTTGGGCATGCCTTTCAGGGTAGGTGCTCATAGGACATTGTGGGGCTTTTAAGAAGCATGTTTTATGTTTCTATAGACCCATTCAAACAGAGAAAAACATTATTCTCTGAAATGAAGTGTGGTTAAAAATAGAAAGCAAATTAATATGCAATCTTTGGGATTTCCTCAGCTGAACTCTGATCCTGTCCAAAAAGAGATTATTGTGAAATCTTTCCCTTTAGCTAAAACACATGAAGAGCTAAATGAAACAGTAATAGAAACATCACAAGGTAGAAGTTATGAAATTCTCTGCACTTGCTAGTTAGGAAAGACAAGAGTTTGCACTTCACCTTGATATGGCAGTGTTTTCTCAGATTCCATATCTTTTTTTTAAAGATTGATTTTATTTATTTATTTGTTTGTTTGTTTGTTTGTTTGAGAGAGGGCATGTACAAGCTGGTAGAGAGGCAAAGGGAGAGAGAGTCTCTTAAGCAGACTCCGTGTGGAGCACAGTGCCTCACATGGAGTTTGATCCCAGGATGCTGAACTCATAACCTGAGCCAAAATCAAAAAAGTCAGATGCTTAACTGACTAAGCCACCCAGGTGCCCCATATTCCAGATCTTAAGTCACCTAGGTCACCAGGTCTATAAATGATTCACATAATTACAAAATTATGGAATCCAACCATTTCATTTACAGATAAAGAAAAGTAGTAACCTGTGCAAGGTAAAATTTCTATTTATAGTGTTGGAAGAAGACCCCAAATCAACTGACCTTCCACCTCAGTGTTCTTT
Organism: Mustela nivalis; assembly: GCF_964662115.1. NCBI lineage: Eukaryota > Metazoa > Chordata > Mammalia > Carnivora > Mustelidae > Mustela > Mustela nivalis. The sequence continues at coordinate 16,781 of NW_028135424.1, read as the reverse complement.
TTATTCCAAAACTAAGTGTGCCACAGCACTCTTGCCAGACTCATGATACTAAGAGTTGCAGGTCACTGAAGGAGGAAACAAGAAGAAAGCCCAAGTATCTGGAGCTCGTGGAACAAAGACTCCCCTATTAGTCTGCTCTAGCTGCCATAACAGTGCCACAGGTCATGTGCCTTCAACAACAGAAATTAATTTTTTCTCACAGTTATGGAGGCTGGAAGTCAGATCAAGGTGTCACGAGAGTTGGCTTCTTCTGAGGCCTCCCTTCCTCCTTGGCTTATATATAATCATCTCCCTGTGCCTTCACAAGGTCTTTTCCCCTGTACATATATTTGTGTCCTAATGTCCCCTTCTTATAAGGACATCAATCATATTGGATTAGGGCCCACCCTAATAATCTCATTTTAAACTAATTTCTTCTTTAAAGACTCTGTCTCCAAATACAGTCACATTCTGAGGTACTAGGGTTAGGACTGCTACATATGCACATGGAAAAAAGTCAGTCAGTCCATAACACCCCCTGACCATATCCAGCAACCAATGGTCCATCTTCTTCGCTGAATCTCTTCCCCAACACATTCAAGCTCGTGCTGACCATGCCTGCATGGCCTTCCTCTAAATGCAAGAAATTGCCCCATCAACCAAGCTGCTCCTCTTTCCACTGCTTTGCCATTGCTATTACTATGTTTCATTTAGCTCCTCATTTGTTTGGCTAAAAAGAAAGGTTTCACAATAACCTCTCCAGGAAAAGCACAGGCATGCTAATCCTCCCTCTCCCTTCCTTCCTCCCTCCCCCTTCCTCTCTCTTTCTCTCTCTCTCACACACACACACACACACATGCACACTCTCACACACATACACTCATTCTCACACACTCTCTCACACTCATTCTCATACACTACTCACACTCCCTCACACTCACACACATTCTCACACACACACAGCCTCTCTCACACTCTCGCTCACACACAGGAGTATTTTCCTCACTCTCTTGAAGATCTACCATAAGTCAGAGCATCCAATTCCATAAACAGAGAAAAATTGCCAAAGCTGTGAAGAGCCAGGAGAACTCCTAAAGACCCCTCCAGAGATCCACTGGGGAAGAAGCTCTCTTTAACCCCTTGTAGTAGGCAGAGCTTTAAAAACTGCCCCCCAAGATTTTCATCCCCTGACTATTCACTAATCTAGATACTACTGTGAAGGGACTTTGCAGATGGAATTAAGGTTGCCAAGGAGCTGACTTTCAAATGGGGAGATTATCCTGGATTATCCGGAGTGGGCCCAGTATAATCCCATAAACCCTTAAAAACAGAAGACAGCAGGAGAGTCTCTCAGAGATGTGCTGGGGGAAGAAGAGAAGGTCAGGGGGACTCAAAGTGTGAGAAGTACTCCCCACCTCTATTTCTGGCTTTGAAGATGAAGGAAAGGAGCCATGAGCCAAGGAACACAGGCAGCCTCTAGAAACTAAAAAAGGACCTTCAGCTGAAATCCAACGAAAAAATGGGGACCTCAATCCTACAAATGTATGAAACCTAATTCTGACCAACAAAACTGTGAGATAATAAATTTGTATTGTTTTAAAACACTAAAATGGTGGTAATTGATCACAGTGGCAATAAAAACGAATATGCCCATCCTGTTATTAAATGTCATATCCCTACATTGGTCCCTTTTACGAATGAATTTCTTCTCACATCCCCTACATTCACAGCATTCTGTGTGGCTGGCATTACCCTTTACCACTAATTTAGCATCCACATTAAACTAAAATCCATGCCGTGTTTACAAAAAAACTCTTAGAACCAATAGCTCACATCCTAAACATGACACCACATGCACATATGTCCACAGTTGTATTCCCTGCCCTGGATACCTCCTAGGACAGTTAGGGGCTGACTGTACCCTCCAGAGGTCACAGATGCCTCTAGGAACCTCTGCCCTGCAGATAGATCCTGAAAATGAACCTAGAAGGAACTGTCCCAACCTGCCACATTGTTTTTTATAATGCTCACTCTTGTGACCTCACATTGTAGTGGGAAATAAGAATGGCATGGATTTGCTAAGCACCACTTTGAAAGAAATGAAGGTTTAGAAATGCCCACACCATCTGATGGATAAAAATAGCTATAGAAAAAAAGGAACAACCCAAGCTCCAGGCAAGAATCTACTGAGAGAACAATTAAAGAACACAGCCCTGTTTTGGCACAAGAGTCTCGGGAGAGAAAAAGTTCCAACCCACTTCCCGGGCACCACCCACTCAGCGAGGTCTCTGCAGCACGGAATCCATGTCTGTAACTAGAAGGAGCTGGGGTTTCTTTAGCTACAACAAAGAGATCTTAAGACCTGAAACAAATTCCTATGATTCTAACCCACCACCTGTCCCAAATGGTATCCCCAAGCTCCAGATCCTTGTCACTGGTCGCCTGCTAGAAATTTCTTTCCAAGTTCCCATGGGCACCTCAGACATTACTAGAACACAAATGAATCCATCACCTTCCTCTCCAACATTCTCCTATCCTTTATTGGACGTCTGCCTCATGCCTGGTCCTCGACTCCACATTTTACATACAATATTCACTTAAACTCACAAATCAATATTTACACAGAAAGTGCATTGCACACAGGTTACGTTGCTTCTTTACACTTTGCTCCAAATCATCCTTGTCACCTTTGTGAAGAAACATCTTCCTTTCCCTCAGAGACACTAGATGGCTCCCGGCCATCTCCCTGTCACATGCAGTGAGAAAGAAGGAAACGCTGAGAAACAGAGCAGAAGTACCAGGGAGGAGGGAGGTAGAAGGACAGAAGGAGGAACGGAAGGAGCGCACGCAGTCTGTCAACATCACTTGAATGTTTAGATCAGGGGCCTGTAGCCACCTCAAATTCCTTTTCACCCTTACTTTCTATCACCTGCAACCAAATGTCTTCACTAATATATACTCTTACAGAAATCGCTCATTATTTTTATTTTCTTTTCCTCTTCATCGTGATAGTCATGCAATTGTGATTCATGAAATAATGTAAATACAATGTGGTTTGAGTTAATAATTCAAATCTATCCAACATAAATAAATCCATTGCGTGGTAAGTCTAAGTTTCACAGGTTTCTTTGGTTGTCTGGTTATTGTTTTGTGTGTTAAGCTGCCCAAACTTTTATTAGTTACTAAAAAATACTAACTAATCAACAAAAAAACAGAGTCCTTTAAAAAGAAAAAAAAAAAATGCTCCCCATTAGAATTTACTCCAACTTGTTGTATTTTCTAAATGTCTTTGTGTTATTTATATTTCCCTTCAAGAATTTTAATTCTGTAATATAATCATATTTAAATTTTAAAATTGGATTTACAGAGATTTTAATAAAAATTAAATATTTTAAATTGTTTACTATTTTTCAAGTCATTTTGTTAAAAAAAAGGAGTGTTGCTTAAAAATAAAAAAAGGAAGACTATAATGCCAAAGTGATACATATACAAATGGCCACGTAGAAATGAACTTGACAGAGCACATGGGTGGCTTAGTCAGTTAATCGTCTGCCTTTGGCTCAAGTCATGATCCCCGAGTCCTGGAATCAAACCCCACATCGAGCTCCTTGCTTAGCAGGGAGCCAGCTTCTCCCTCAGCCTGCCAGTACCCCTGCTGGTGCTCTCTCTTCTGACAAGTAAGATCTTCAAAAAAACAGGAAGAAAAAGAAACAAACTTGACCTACAGAGGGTAGAGTGACTCATATCTAAAGTAAAGATTTTGAATTTGTTTGTAGAAAAAATTAAAACACATTTTTATAAACTTAGGAAAAAATATTCATTCAGTTAGAAATATTCCTCCCAAGTGAAAATCAGTAGGGCCTTTTTGCAAGGTCACTTTGGCGGCACCTACAAAAAGGTCACATGCACACGCACAGCCTTCCCACCTCTAGGAATGTGTTCTTCAGAGGAGAATGTTTACTGCACAAAAGAGAAAAACTGGCCACCCCTAAATGACCTTCCGTAAAATAAAAAAGACATTTACATACATAATAAAATATTGTGCAGCTATTAAAAGGAAGGTACTAACCTGGAAAGATATTTACTATATATTAGTTTAATAAGAGGAATTTCCAGAGCCATCTATACAGAATACTGGAATATAAAATATACAAACATCACAAAGCAACAGTAACAGCCTTTGAACTCTGGCCTCTTCTTGTCCCTCCTGGACAGCATGACCTTTTCAAAGTATGTCTCTTGTCAGGTGCTTCTTCTCTCCCTCCACCACACCCCGGGTCCCATTTCTTCCCACTGCTCTAAGGATATAGACCAGAATGCAACTCACGGTCTAAAGCCCGTTCAGCACTGATCTTCCTGCTCCAGGATTCCGCCACGATCCTGCTTCAACAGCAGGCCTCTGTGCATGTTTTCCCTCTGCCTGCCTATACCTCATGTCCCAATGCCCTACTCTAGCTCTTTCCCTAAAAAGCCCTACTCATCTCTGTAGATATTTCCTATTTCCTCTCCAGATCTCTTCTGGATTCTTCTCTCTGCTGTCTGCCCTAAGATGCTGGTCTACTCAGGCCTACCTCCCTTGCCCACTGGCATCTGCTCAGCTATAGCCAACAAGGGGCCCCAGCAGGAGGTTAGAAGGAAAGAGGCGAGGAGGGCTGCTGCAGCATTTCCTTCCTCAGTTCCTTCCCTTCAGCGTCCCTTCAGAGTAAATAAATGTTCCTTTGACCAAAAATCCCATGAGGCTCTCTCCTTGTGGGTTCTGAATCTGTTCCCTTATCCTTTCAGCCCCAGGTAGGTCCCAGTCCCAGTATTACTATCCTTGAGATGCTGCAGGCTCCCTTATGGCTTTCCTGTACTCCTTTGTAAAGAGTGCTTACGTTAGATTCTCTTCAAATACTGTCACTGCATGGGCCAAGAACCTGACTGACAGATCATCCTTCATCTTGGCTTAAATGTCACGTCCTCAGAGAAACAGACCCACCGACAGTGCTGCCCTGTATAACAGTCACCCTATTAATTTATAGAACTTACCCTCGTTTGTATTTATTTTGATTTCCAGATTTAATTTCTTTCACTCTCTACCTGACTCTCTTTCTTCTTCTCCGCACTCCCCATTATACTGTAAGACCCTTGTGGCAGGAGCAGGGCTGGGGGATGTCTTCTCATTCTTCGTTGTAGCCAAAACAAGTAGCTCAGTGTTTCCCACACGTAGCACTTGCTACTGAACACAGCATTTAACTCTGTATTGTCATATTATTGGTTATATCCTTACTGTGGCCTTTTCCTTCAGAAAGAAAGCACTGACTGTATGTCTTCTATCTGTATCACCACCCTACAGGCAGAGGCAATTAACAAATGCTTCTTGCACTAAACTGAAGGCCTGTGGGGAGCCACACACTGATTCAGGAGAATAGTCTTTGACAACATTCACTTTGGCTCAGGCTTTGGAAAAACACCAAAGATCAAACACATACTAAAAATACTGAGTGAACAGTCTGAGGAGGAATAAATGCACTATTCTTAGAGTTACGTTTATTTTCCCTCATGAAGTGAAATTCTTTTATCTTTTGTCAATACACATGGACTGGATTAAGTTGAAAAGATTATATTCCCTTACTATGTGGTCCCATAATGTCTTTCCCCAAAACTTATATACCTCGGTTGTTCTAAACGTCATTTTGTTAAAAATTTCTTGTCCTAAAATGAGTAAAGAAAATGGAAGGTGAAATGAGATGGATATATAATTATACCTTGAAAGAAATTGCAGCAAATGATGTGCAAAGAAAGATACCAGAGGTAGGGTGTGCAATGAATGACAGGTGAACTTTTTCAAACCCTATGAGCTTTTTTACTGTTCTGCTCACTATGAATGTCTTTAAAAAGTACAGCAGAGTCGATCATTAGAAAGGAATTCAGCATAAGATAGATCACGTCAAAGCACCTATTTGGAAAGCAGCTTGTCCCCATTGGAACATTACAGTTTAAGACTGGATTCACTAGCAGACTTGGTACACATGTTATCTAATTAATAACATAAATTAGCCCAAAGTACTAATAGGTATGCAGATTATAGAAAAAACAACTTGGAGGATCATCAATTTGGCCCAAACTAATCATTTAGCTAAGAAGTTATGGCAATGAAAAATTTATAGACAATCATTTTCCTTACCTTTTTCTTTATAATTAAGAATTCATCATGCATGATTTGTATAGTGCATGTAGCTTTAAAAACTTTCCAGAGATGTTTACACAAACGCCCATTTCATGTGTGCGTGTGTGTAGGCAGAGAGATTAAATTTTATCCATTGACATTACAACTGCATTAAAAGGGGTGACTGTCCTTTTCAAAATAATCATTGGAAATTCTAAATATTTGTATTCACACTAAGAATTTCAGTTGTAGAGGTGCCTTGGCAGTTCAATCAATTAAGCATCTGCCTTCTGTTCAGGTCGTGATCCCGGGGAACTGGGATCAAACCTCAAAAGGGGGGGGGGGGGCGGTTCCCTGTTCAGCAGGGAGTCTCCTTCTACCTCTCCCTTTGCCCGTTGCTCCCTCTGCTTGTCCTCTCTCACTTTCTCTCAAATAAATAAAATCTTTTAAAAAAAGAATTTCAGTTGTAAGAAGAGATTCATGGAACTAGTAGTCAGTAGTATTTATTTTATTTCTATAATATGGAGGAATCTCAGAAGTAAAACGAAAACAAGAATGTACAGCAATCGCTTCTCGTCCTTTTGGCTAAGATCAAGTGACGAATGTACAGCAAGTGGGTTGAGTGCCCAAAGGATTGAAAGTAGAACTAAGAAAAAAGATTTGAGTGACAATTCCATGGTAAAATGATGCAGTCAAGTTTCTCCTGCCTCATCCAATTTGGATGGCAGGCCTAACGGCAACACTAAGGTTGGGAATCTAACACCTGGCCATACAGCCTCCTGCATTCTTAGTAAATGAGTTTCATCACATTTTTATCACATCACATTGCTATAATATTTGCATAATATTTAGTAGCTAGCTTCTCCCTCACCTCCAGCCCCAAAAATAAAAGTCAGAAGCAGTAGGGAACACTGACGTGTATGTGTGTTTTGAAAGAAAATGTCATCATAATGGAGGTTATTGCCAAAAGATTTTCTACAGCTAAAAGTTCTCAGAACATTTGACATTTCTGCAGATTAACACCTAAGAATTATGTCCTCTTGTGTCATCAATTTTCCAGAAAATTCTCTGATTAGGGACCAGAGATGGGCTTCAAAAATAGAGTTATTAGGGGCACCTGGGTGGCTCAGTCAGTTGAGTGTCCAACTCTTGATTTTAGCTCAGGTCATGATCTCAGGATCATGAGATGGAGCCCAGCATGAGGACATGCTCAGCGTGGAGTCTGTTGGAGATTCTCTCCCTGTCTCCCTCTATCCCTGCCCCTGATCGCACACATGCACACACATTCTCTCTCTCTCTCTCTCTCTCTCTCTCTCTCTCTCAATAAATAAAAATCTTTACTTTAAAAAAAAAAAATAGTGGGACACCTGGGTGGCTCAGTCAGTTAAGTGACTGCCTTCGGCTCGGGTTGTGATCCCAGGGTCCTGGGATCGAGCACCGGATTGGGCTCCTTTCTTCCTTTCTCAGTGGGGAGCCTGCTTCTCTCTCTGCCTCTGCCTGCCACTCTGCCTGCTTGAGCTCATTTTCTCTCTGACAAATAAATAAATAAATCTTTAAAAAAAAAAAAAATGGAGTCAAGACAGTTGAGATGACGATACTGAGCCCACAGAGGGCTGCGACCTGCTCTCTCCTCCTCCTCTCCAACTCCGTTTCAATTTCTTCCAGACTACTGGACTAAATACCAGGTCATGACAGTAAGTTTCGAGGTGAGAAAGTAAGACTTGGGTACTAGAAAAGGACAAAGGATATGAGCTGTCTTTTAAAAGAGCAAATTGACTAATGGCTTAATAAATAGGCTTCCTCTATTGGATGAGGCAAAAATAAGTTGAATGACAATCCCAAGTTAAAAAAGAGATGGTAATAGAACTATCTCCTGACCCTTAATTACAAAAGGTTAGATCAGGAGACGGCTCTAATGAGCAGGAGATTGCAGGAATTAATGACTCCCTCAAATGGTTTCTGGTTTAACCTTTTCCCAGTGTGCTCAAAACCATCTACATTATAAACCAAGGGCTTGTGTCCCTATGCAAAACATACAATTTCTCTGAGTCTCTATTCATCTCCTGTACAATAAAATGAAATTCAGAGCACATAAGAACAACTTAGGGAGTTACTTAAAACGTAAATTATCATGTCTCACTCCGAGAGATTTTGATTCCATAGATGTTACTCAGGAATCTTATTTTGTAGACATATAGTTCCCAAATTTCATTCTACAACATATTATGTGCACATGGTTTTGCTTTTAATTTTTAAAACTGTACCTCTCTAATTCTTCTTTAATTTTTTTAATATTATGAAACATGAAATGTATATTTTCTGTTGACAAAATATAAAAGAGATGCCAATTTGGGTGATACACATAGAGGAAAAAAATTAACATCCTTTAATTCAAAAATTTCATTTTTTTGAAGATTTTATTTATTTATTTATTTAGAAAGGAAATATGAGAGAGAGATAGATCATGAACAGGGGGCAGAGGGGTGGGAGAAGCAGATCCCACACTGGTCAGGGAGCCCGATGCAGAACTTAATCCCAGGACCCTGGGATCATGACCCGAGCAGAAGGCAGATGCTTAACTGACTGAACTGCCATGTGTCCTAATTTAGTAATTTTAATTCTAAGAATCTATTCTAAGAAAATAATCCCAAGAGTAAAAAAAAACTTTGGCACAAAGATGCTCATTAACACATTATTTTAGCAGGCAATTTAGTAGGGGAAAACCTCAAAATGTCAGAAACAGAAGAGTAGTTGAGTAAATAAAGGTCCAAGCATAAAATAATATATCATAAAGTATTTAAAATTATTAACATGGATAAGTTCTAATGATGAATTCTTATGACCTATTTAGGTCCTAATACTATGTGAAATGATAGTGCAAATATGTGTGTGTGTATGTGTATATACACACACCATAAATCTGATACAGGTAAAGAAAAAAAAATAATGCATAGAAAAGGATAAGGAAAAAATACATTAATGGAGCACCTGATAGTTATTTCAAAATAAAAGTATAAAACAAAAACATAACCATCATAATAATCAATAAAATTTTAAAGAGAAAATATTTTTAAAAATTTTTAACATTTTCCACATCATTTTTATCCTATTAAGTAACTTAAGGAAAAGAATTCCCTGGGCTCCTGGGTGGCTCGGTGGATTAAGCCTCTGCCTTCGGCTCAGGTCATGATCTCAGGGTCCTGAGATCGAGCCCCACATTGGGCTCTCTGCTCAGCAGGGAGCCTGCTTCCTCCTCTCTCTCTCTGCCTGCCTCTCTGCCTACTTGTGATCTCTGTCTGTCAAATTAAAAAAAAAAAAAAAAAAAGAATTCCCTGACAAAAAGTATATGAAACACTCAAGGAGTCTTTCAGAAGCTGCTGAAGTCATTCTCCTGGAAGATACGAAAAGTGGCTGTACTTTCTGTCTTTGGGTATGACTAAGGTATTATGACCCTGGCTGGGGTAGAGAACAGGACTCTTTTCAACTCTCAGGATATCCTCAGGATATCCTTCTCCTTACAATGATCATTTCAGTGGAAACTAAGAACACTTTTACAGAGAACAGAAAGAACTTGGTTAGTATTAGGATGTGAAGGGGATTTCTTTCCCCTACTTTAATCGATACACACACTGAGTACTGAACAAATTGAAAAATAATACCAAAAAAAAAAAAAGTGAGAAGAATTCAAATATCAAGTTCATTAATGCTAAGGCTGCTGCTGGAAGACATGGCTCATATTGTTATCAGGTGGGCTTACTAATGCTGGCCCACCACCCGCCTCCCCGCACAGAATAGTGCTCTCTGCCCAGCCTCTTCCCAAGAGACAAAAAGAGGGGAAAGGCCTGAGTACACCTGCTCAGGTGATCCTATCAAAGTCACTCTTCCTTCCAAGTGACTAAGGAGCCAGGTATGTTACTAGGGGAACTCATGCCACATGACAGGAAATATGAGTAAAGAAAACTGCCCTACCACCAAGTGTCCTAGCACTGCCATAACAAATTACCACAAACCCGGTAGCTTAAAACAACACAGAACTCTTCTCTCACATGTCTGGAGGCTAGACATCCAGATCAAGGTGTCAACAGAGCCATGTTCCTCTAAAGGTGCTAAGAAAGAACCCTTCTCTGTCTGTTCATAGCTTCTGGTAGCTGCCAGCAATCCTTGGTGTTCTTTGGCTTGTCATCATAGGACTCCAATTTCTGCTTCCATTGTTACACAACATCGTCCCTCTATGTGAGTCTATGTGTTCACATGGCTTTCTTATAAGGACAGCAGTCATTGGATGTAATCCAATAGGACCTTAAGTTTACTAATTACCTTGGTATAACCCTAATTCCAAATAAAGTCACATTCTCTCGTTCTAGAAGGACATCAGTTTGAAGGGACACTATTCAACTTAGTACAACCACCACGAACAAGAACCAGTGCATTAGTGGCCTTTAGAAACATGGTTCTTTCTAAAGCGTATAGCACACTGAAGGCCTTTGTCATAATTATTTTCTCCCCTTAAGTATCTTTACAGAGGAAGCATGGTTAAAAAGAACATGACCAATAAAACTAAGATCATAAATACTAGGATGATCCTATCAAAGCAGTCACATAACTGTTGCAGAGGGGAGAACACTGTTGCCAAGAGCCAAGCCTAGACCGCTCTGTGTTGTCCTGGTTGGTGTGGTTATGCAGGAGGTGATTCATAGAAGATGCAGGTGTCTGGTGCAGTATTACTCATTGTTTGTTGGAATACTGCTACTAAGAGAGAGCTCAAGTGAGAACTTTATCAATACTTTGTTCTGTATGTTCCAGGTAGGACTGGTAGAGCCAGGTAGATTTCCTTTCCTGTGCATCATAGAAGTACAGCATGTTTCACATCCAAAGAGAAATGAGGGCAGAAATCCACACAAGGGGCAGACCACTGGGTTTTGCCCAGTAGGGTCACCAGACTCATAATTCTGATTTAATTGTATAAGGTCCATCCACTCCAGGGACCTACTTGTCAACCCACTTACACAGGCATCTATCTACCCATCTGTCTTCAGGTACCCAAAATATCGGCAAATTTAACTTTAACTTGGGACTTCATGGAGATGTCTAAAGGAATTCTAATATGAAATTTTAATTCTTCTTAAAGTACTGTTGATAAGTCTTAAATCCCATGGCTAATGAAGCATTTCTCATCCTGTCTAGGCCTCTTCCATTTGTCCTGCTTCCCTTGTTCTGCGTGTTCTGCACAGCAATGTCTCCTTCTTATGTCAGGCCCCTTGCTACCGAGGAATGACTTTTACTTTATGATTTTTATATGAACTGGTCCAAGAACAGTCTCTCAGTGCCAAGTCCTCCATAGATGGATGTTTAAAGAAGGCCTTGTTTGTTCTCAATATGTAAATTGCTGGCTTCCAATTTTTATTTCTTAACAAAAACACTTTGGTTAGACTAAGTTCTGCCCCTCTCACTGGTCCTTTCTGGGTCTGTATCCCTTCCTTCCAGTACCTGTGGGCACCTGCCTGTCAATAGTACCTTGGAGAATTACTCTGTGGCAGCAAGGATGTAAACTGGAGCCCCATTAGCCAGGGACGCCATCAGCCATGCTTGGTTTGGCCACATATCATTTTAGACAACTTTATTCATTATGCTGTGCCCACCGCAAGTGTACCTACCATAGGCCGCTATACAGTATCTATTGCTATCTATTGCTATTACAGTATCAGACTATATTCTCTATGCTGTGCTTTTTATTCCCGTGACTTATTCATTCCATAACTGAAAGCCTGTACCTCCCACTCCCCTTCACTTATTTTGCCCAACTCCACCCCCAGGCATGTGTTTCTATCATTTCCATAAACCACCTGGTCACTGGAGGCATTTGGGTCCAATCCCTGGCCAACAACATCACTCTTAGTGTTATGTAGGTTCACACATACCTAAAATAATATGTAACAACAAACACTAATTCTGTAGTCGGTGTATGAGACTGGCAGGTAGCCCTTTTCTCATGCCACCATGTTCCAGATCTGGTACATTTTATCACTAAATGTGAGAGTTCTGCTGTCCTGCTGCCAAAGCATCTCCCCTGACACTTGTGTTCAGCCCTGGGACCCGAGAGCTCTCTGCTCTGTGTTGCCCTGGCTGCCCAGGCTCACTTTCAACTGTCAACAGCGCCTCCTTCTGAAGCCCACAGGATGATGAAAAGGTGACTTGAGGATCAGGATCTTTTTACCATCCCATCTTCTCCTGTGTTTCCCGTGATGCTTATCACATACCCCCACCCCATTTTGCCAATTAGAGAGTCACTTCCAGGCTCCCTTGGAAGTCTTCACTTGCCAACCAAAGTAAGCCCCACTACACTAACACAGGGCACTTAAACATACTTAGCATCATATTTGTGATGTGTATGTGTCGTTATTAGAGAATGGCACCTCAAAATTCTGGTAAGATGGAAGACAGCACTATTTGGCTAGATCACCTTCTTCTCTTCTCCAACACTGTAACCGGTTCCCTGCACTGGAGCAATCTCACATTTTGCAGAGCTTGAGAAAATAGCCATCAGTGAAACCAAGCCAAAGGGTTTAGCTGCAAGTATCAGCAAAACAGAAGCCAAGTGTATGCACTTGGGTGCCATGGACACAGTGGCAGAGCACTAGGGAGAGCAGATCACTGACATCTTACTATTCATCTTGGTGTTCCAGCCTCCCTTCCACCCCCTGCTACACACCCACACACCCGCACACCCACACACAGCCCCCACATACACACACAGACTTGTGGATGGTGGACAAGGCACCAAGAAGCACATGATCAGCTCCTGGATCCAGAAATCAGTGGGAGAAGGGTGACTTCTCACTCTCCAGGTGACCCATGTGCAAAAACTCCCAGGAGGGCCTCTTCCAGCTCTGCCCTCTGATGGATGGGGCCACTTACTGCCCCAAAGTCCCAGAGCCCCTTCTCCATCTTCAGCCAAGGGCTTCAAGTTTGTAACCCACACCCACTTCTCTTGGCCAGAAGAGTGTGTTGCTTTGCACAGTAGCTTGCTAACACAGTGACACCTGCTGCATGCTGTGAGGGGGGACCCATTTTTCTATTGTAACATGGAAGTTTACATGTAAGCCATCAGAAGTTTGAACCCATGCAGCTAGTGGAAACAACTGCTCTCTGTTTTCAGAACGGAAACATCATCCACAGCCAAAAGACAAACAAGAGTCCCTGGGTCCATGTGCAGCATTCAGGCTACCCATGCACTCCAGCTAAGCATGCAGTCCTTAAAGAGTCACATCCTTTCCTGTCACACTCTCCCCGGGATGCAGTTCTGCAATCCTGCATTCACAGAAATTGCAAGAAATCCAGAGACCTCAGCCCAAGCTGCACGCTGGCCCTTTAAAATGAAAATAATGAACATTAACATCATTTCACTTTGGCTGCGTCTGTGCCTGCCGTGTAGGTGGGTAGTGAATCATCATGCAGAAATTCTTTTGGTACAAAAGTTCAACATAAAGACTCTACCAAATAAACAGTTTTTATAAAAAGGCTTCATGCGACGACAGTCTCTTCCCAGGCATCAATTCCCGGAAATGATGAAACATGAATCATTAGCATAGAACAGCTCATATTCCAAATGGAGTGTAATTACTCCCGGGGAACCGTACTTCTCTTAGCCAAGAGGCCAGCTTGGGTGATGACACAGCATGCTTTGCCATGTTGTCCTTATCTGATCAGCTGGTGCTTCAACACTGAGCTGGACCATTTCTTCTCTGTAGAGGTAGTGGCTCAGCTCGATTTGCACTGCTTTTATGAAAGCCTTACTGAATCCTTTCACTCAAACCAACCTCCTTTGCAGGAGGTCAAAGCACTTGTCTGCCTTGTTTATTGCCCACTGTTCTGCACTGTCTTCACAGTTAATATCCTAAACAGCTCTCTTTCCCTGTAATTGAGCCTCCTTTCTTCTAAAGTCTAATGTAACAGGATTCATCACTAGGAAAATCTCTTTTCTGGTTTATGTGAATTATACAAAATGAAAATGACTAGTTTCGGTGAAAATTAGCAAAAGGGGAAGAAAATAAGGGATAATAAGCAGAAGTGAAGCAGATGGGAGAGGAGGAGTGGAAGTCGAACAAAGACAATAATCTTTAACATTAATTTAGTGCTTACTATGTACCACATACTGTCCTAAGCCGATCACATTTATTGTCACTTAATCACCCTAATCCCCATGAGGCATGTACTTCCCAAGAAACCCATTACACAGAGGAGGATATGGAGCTCCAAGAACTGTTATAGAATCACCAACCAATCTCCTCTACTTCTGGGTTCACAACAAACCATGCTCCTATAATCAGTTTAATTATTGGGCCTTTTTTTTTTTTTTTTTTTTTTTTTTACCTCTCCCTATGTCCATACCCTCTGCCAAGTGATTGGAATTCTTTCCACTAAGGATGGGGTCCACTTCCCTGCTCCTTGACCTTGGGCTTCGCCATGTGACTTCTGTGGGCCTTTATAAGCAGAGACGATGCCCTTGCCTGGTTGTTCTTTTCCACCTATAGTGGGTGGAAAAGTGTTTCCCCAAAACTCATATCTACCTAGAACCTCAGAATATGACCTTATTTGGAAAGAGGGGCTTTGCAGATGTAACTGTGGTAAAGCTTTAGATGAGATCATACAGAAGTAGGATGGACACTAAATTCAATGAGAGACAGGAAAGAACACAGCCCTACAGAGAAAGAGGCCATAGAAGTTGGAGACAGTGTTTGGGGTTATGTTGCCACAAGTCAAGGAACACCTGGCGTGATCAGAAACTAGGGAAAGCAAGGAAAAATTCTTCCCTAGAGCCTTCAGAGGAAGCATGGCCCTACTGATATCTTGATTTTTAGACTTCCAGCCTCCAGACTGTGAGTGAATCAATTTCTGTTATTTTGAGCTGCCCGGCATGTGGGATTTTGCCATGGCAGCCCTAGAATACAACTCCTATGCTCCTGCCACCACTTTGGGAAGAGCTTCCTTCAGATGGCTGCTGTCCCATGAGCCTGGACCCCAGGATAAACACATGGAGAGTGAGCCCATGTGAGCCCAAGCTACCCAGGCAAGCCCAGTCAAGATCATCCAGGCTGCACCCAACCTTCAGATTCACAAGTGTGACCATAAATGTTTACTGTCTTTACGAAGTGAGTCCAAGTGCTGAGACAGCTCCAAGTTCTGGCCCTGAAAAGCCCCACACATTCTTCATGCTCCTTTCTCTTCTACAAGAGACCACAGTCTGAACAGGTGCCTGTCTTCCTTCTCTGCTCAGGAGCATTGTTGCTGTTGTTGTCACTGTTCTACTCTACTCAAAATAAGCTTCTACTGCACCAAGCCTGTGCTTTGAAAGTTTATTGGTTACAGCAACTAGCATCGCTTTAATTAGTAAAGGGAAGATGACTAACTTGTCCAAGGTCAAATACTGACTAAATAATAAAAGTACAATTTAAAAACTGCATCCGTCTAACTCCAGCGTCCAGATAATTGCCTATCGAAACCGTGTGCCTCCTACATTAACAGCAAAACCTTGGGAAAGGTAAAGCAGTTGCCTTAGACCTGGGCCCTTGTGACATTTGGCAACAGAAAAGTTACTGAAACCAGTGTAAGAGCTGATGGAGGAGGTACGTTGCAGAAGTGGAGGGTAGGTTAGCAGAAGCAAGCCCTAAAAGAAAAATCTGGGGAGGCAGAAATTAACAACTCCCAAGTAATCCAATAATGATAACTACTATATATAGCATATACTTTGTGGCAGACACTGTTCACAGGGTTTAGCTGATACCGCATATAATTTGTTCCGCCACCCTCTAAGAGGGTGCCAATACTATCTTTGCTGTGATGAGGAAACTGAGGCACACAGAAAAGTTGAGTGACTTACCCAAGAACACACAGCTAGTAACTAACAGAGCTGGATGGAAATCAAGCCCAGGCAGTCTGGCTCCAAGAGATAGAAAGGAAATTCATAATACAGTACCCTTTTTTTTTTTTATTTGACAGACAGAGATCACAAGTAGGCAGAGAGGCAGGCAGAGAGAGAGGGGGAAACAGGCTCCCTGCCCAGCAGAGAGCCCGATGCGAGCCTAGATTCCAGAACCCTGGGATCATGACCCACGGTGAAGGCAGAGGCTTTAACCTACTGAGCCACACAGGCGCCCTGTACCCATTATTTTAAATTATTCATTTAAATATGAAAAATAGCACCAATCTTATCTTTATTTGGTATCAAGCCATTGTTGTTCTGTTTTAGAGCATAAAACCATGTACAGAAAGGCTTTGCAGAGGCTCTTCTATTGGGCTGTAGCCTGGTGGGGCAGGAGCGGCCTGGTGATTGGAGCTCTGCTGGCTGACTGATGGCAACTCCAATCCAGACTCTGCAATGTAAAGCTAAGTGACCTAAGCCAGTAAGTTAACTTCTTTAAAATGCCATTTCCTTATCAGTTATATAGAGATAATAAAAGTCCCTACCATGGGGGCGCCTGGGTGGCTCAGTGGGTTAAGCCGCTGCCTTCGGCTCAGGTCATGATCTCAGGGTCCTGGAATCAAGTCCCGCATCGGGCTCTCTGCTCAGCAGGGAGCCTGCTTCCCTTCCTCTCTCTCTGCCTGCCTCTCTGCCTACTTGTGATCTCTGTCTGTCAAATAAATAAATAAAATCTTA